>NC_053425.1:22469510-22528034 GCF_007990345.1 Gossypium hirsutum
ATATATCGAGATGTAAAGAGACGTATTGGTAAGTGATGTAAATGGATATTTGGACAATGTATTTAACCTCGGTTGAGTATTGATACAACCACGATAAGGTAATAAATGATGAAAAATGATTAAAATGTGATATTGTTTTGTATACATGCTAATGTTGATTGGTATGACTGTTTTATGTTACTATTATTTGCATATGAACTTACTAACATTTATGCTTCTCCCTCCTTCTACTCATTGTATTTTGGACAAGTCAGCTCAGGATCGGGATAGGTCGAAGGCTCAGTCACACTATCCGGAAGACTTTTGGTAATGGCTTGTAAATTTAAGTATGGCATGTATAGCAATATACCTTTTTTGTGTAAATGATCTTATGGTATGGTGATGGAAATGGTTGAGGAAATGCTTGATAATGATAAATTATAAAAATAGTTAGTTTAGATTATATTTGATGTTGAAATTTGAACTAGTCATAAACTATGAGAAATTTGCCATAAACAATACGCAGCAACACTGACGCGAGTTAAAAATTACTAAAAATCATAGAAATGAACTGTGAGATACAAATCAAATGAATCTTATTAGTCTAGTTCACATGAAACAAATGAAACAGGTAAAGAATATATGTTACAAGATATTTGATTTAGTGAAACAGGGTCATAGCAGTTTCTGAATCCCTGTTCAATTTAGAAATTCACCATAATTGTAAAGATATAATTAGGTAGTTTATTTTATATTCTCAGAACCTTATTGAGTCTAGTTCAGGAGAAATAAACCTCATAGTCATATGGATTTTGTAAAGAGAGAAATATGGTTCGTAGTAAACGAGGTCAGACCAGTCAAGTCCTGAAACAGGGGTAAATTAACTAATAAACTGTACTAATTGGCCCAACCAAAAATTCTAGAAAAAAATTAGTAGATAGTTACATGCGTCTATATTTAGGGAAAATTATGGATCTTGATTTCGAGTTTTGTAACTCGAGATATGATTTTTCTTATGACTGTGATGCAAGTAGCTTAAAAGCTGTGAATGTAGAAATAAATAATCCAAAGTTCTAAATATGTTAATTAAGCTTAGTAACACCTCATACTCGACTCCGGCGACGGTCTCGGGCGTGGGGGCATTACATTTAGTGGTATCAGAGCAGGTTTAGTCGGTTCTCAGACTACGTGTTGTATGTACGGATTTTGCTATACATGCCATATGTATGAATTGTGATAGTGTGACGACTTCTGACCTTTTTAAATGATTTTTTTATATAGTAAATGGATCCCGATCCAGCTGTGGCAGATGAAGTAGAGAGTAATGCACCAGCTCCGGCTGAAGGAGCAGCGCTGACTGAAAACGCACCCCCTACTGCTGGTCAGGGAGGAGGAGAAAGGGATCGGGAAGCCTTTCTCCAAATGATGAGTGCATGGTACACTGAGTTCGTCGTACGAACCCAAATGTACGACTTCCCCACCTCCCCCAATTCCTCAACCTGTAACCCCGATGCCTCAAGGTATGGATATGATAAAATTCCACAGAACCCCCGTTGACAGAATTCGTAAACAAGGGCTGAAGAATTAGAGCAAATATTGATGATGATGCAGAGAAGTAGAGTTCTGGCTTGAAAATTCTATCCGGGTATTTGATGAATTATCTTGTACACCTGAAGAATGTTTGAAATGTGCTACATCTTTGTTGAGAGATTCAGCCTATAATTGGTGGAAGACTTTGATTTCGGTGGTACCGAAAGAGAGGGTAACCTGGAATTCTTTCAAGAAGAGTTTCGGAAGAATATATTAGTGAAAGGTTTATTGATCAGAAATGTAAAGAGTTTCTTGAGCTGAAGCAAGGTAATATGACAGTCTCAGAATATGAAAGAGAGTTTGTTCGATTGAGTAAGTATGCCAGGGAATATGTTCCTACAGAAGCCAAGATGTGCCGACGATTTGAAGACGGGCTCAACGAAGACATTAAAGTATTTGTCGGGATCCTTGAACTAAAAGAAATGGTAGTATTGGTTGATCGAGCTTGCAAGGCTGAAGAACTACTTAAAGAAAAGAAAAAGGTAGAGGCTGAGACTAGAAATTGGAAGAAAAGACCGATGAGTAGTTCATTTTCACAGCAACCTAGAAAGTCAAGGAATATGAATCCTCGTTCCCAAGCTTCAGCTGGACAATCATATGGGAATTATAAGAAGCAAAATGTGGGTCCTAAATCTCAGAACACTTCTGCAGCCAGTGTAGGGAACTCGAGATTTGTTAAACCCGAGTGCCAGCGGTGTGGTAGAAATCATTTTGGTCCGTGCAGAGCAAATGAATGTTTTCGATGTGGTTCTCCGGATCATTTTATTAGAGACTGCCCAGGGAGAGCTGAGAAAGAAAAATTTCAGAATGTAAAAGCTAGTGGTGCAGACTCGAGGGGAAGGTATCCGAGAAAAGCTGGAAGTGAAACAAGCAGTAAGAATGTAGCCAGGGATGCACCGGTTAGACCTGAAGGAAGGGCTCCGGCTAGAACTTATGCTATTAAAGCGCGTGAAGATGCTTCCTCACCTGATGTGATTACCGGTACATTTTCTCTCTATAATGTTAATGTTTATTGCTTTGATTGATCCCGATTCTACTCATTCATATGTGTGCATGAAATTGGTGTCTAGTATGAATATACCTGTTGAGAACACAGAATTTATGATTAGAGTGTCGAATCCGTTAGGCAAATGTGTGACTATTGATAAAGTATGTAAGAAATGTCCTTTAATGATTCGGGATCATTACTTTTCGGCCGACTTGATGTTGTTGCCGTTTGATGAGTTCGATGTTATTTTGGGTATGGATTGGTTGACATTGCATGATGCTAAAATAAATTGCAAAGAAAAGATTATAGAATTAAAGTGTGAAAATGGTGAAACTCTGCGGGTTGAATTAGATAAATCAGAGGCATGCCTAGTGTGATTTCTTCAATGTCGGCTCAAAGATATCTGAGAAAGGTTATGAAGCTTATTTGGCGTATGTAATTAATACAAAAGAAGTTGAAAAGAAAGTTGAATCGGTGCCGGTTGTGTGTGAATTTGCGGACGTATTTCCAGAAGAATTGCCGGGTTTGCCTCCAGTCAGGGAAGTAGAATTTGGTATTGATTTGATACCGGGAACAACTCCGATTTCGATTGCTCCGTATAGAATGCCACCAGCAGAGTTGAAGGAATTAAAGTCGCAGTTGCAAGAGTTGACTGAATGAGGTTTTGTGAGATCGAGTTTTTCACCTTGGGGTGCTCCCGTGTTATTTGTGAAAAAGAAGGATGGTTCTACGAGGTTGTGTGTTGATTATCGGCAGTTAAACAAGGTGACAATAAAAAACAAGTATCCGATGCCAAGAATTGATGATTTGTTTGATCAGCTAAAAGGAGCGACATGGTTTTCAAAGATTGACTTGAGATCTGGGTATTACCAACTGCGGGTAAAGGAGTCGGATGTGCCTAAAAATGCTTTTAGAACAAGGTACGGTCATTATGAATTTTTAGTTATGCCATTCGGGTTGACAAATGCTCCTACTGTGTTTATGGATTTAATGAATCGCATATTTCGGCCATACTTGGACAGATTTGTTGTGGTGTTTATAGATGATATTTTAATTTATTCAAAAGATGAGACAGAGCATGCTGAGCATTTGAGGATAGTTTTGCAAACTTTGAGAGATAAGCAGCTGTATGCTAAGTTTAGTAAAAGTGAATTTTGGCTCCGGGAAGTTGGATTTTTGGGTCATATTGTTTCAGGTGATGGTATACGGGTTGATCCTAGTAAAATTTCAGCCATTGTTGATTGGAAACCACCGAAAAACGTAACTGAAGTTAGAAGTTTCTTGGGGCTAGCTGGGTATTATCGGCGGTTTGTAAATGGATTTTCTATAATTGCTGCTCCTATGACTAGACTACTCCGAAAGGATGTTAAATTTGAATGGACGGAAGAATGTCAACAGAGTTTTGAAGAATTGAAAAAGTTATTAACTGAAGCACCAGTGTTGGTACAACCCGAATTAGGTAAAGAATTTGTGGTGTATAGTGATGCTTCTCTAAATGGTTTGGGGTGTGTGCTCATGCAAGAAGGAAAAGTGGTGGCTTATGCTTCGAGGCAGTTAAAACCTCATGAGAGGAATTATCCTACTCACGATTTGGAATTGGCTGCAGTGGTGTTTGCTTTGAAGATTTGGCGACATTATTTGTATGGTGAAAAGTGCCGAGTATATACCGATCACAAAAGTCTTAAATACTTGATGTTACAAAAAGACTTGAATTTGAGACAGCGAAGATGGTTGGAGTTATTGAAAGATTATGAGCTTGTTATTGATTATCATCCGGGAAAAGCGAATGTGGTTGCCGATGCTTTAAGTAGAAAGTTGTTGTTTGCATAGAAAGTTATGAACACTCAGTTGAAAATGTCAGATGACGGTTCGATTCTAGCAGAGTTAAGAGCAAGACCGATGTTTTTACAAGAGATTTCTGAAACTCAAAAAAATGATCAAGATTTGCTACCTAAAAGAAAACAGTGTGAAGCTGATACGGGATCAGATTTCAGAATTGGTTCTGATGGGTGCTTAATGTTTAAAGATCGGATTTGTGTACCGAAGAATGAGGAATTGATTCAAAAGATCCTACAGGAAGAACATAGTGGTTATTTCTCGATTCATCCGGGTAGTACGAAAATGTATAATGACTTGAAGAAATGTATTGGTGGAATGGAATGAAAAGAGATATATCAGAGTTTGTGTCCAAATGCTTAATTTGTCAACAGGTGAAAGCTGAACACCAAGTACCTTCAGGATTACTCCAGCCTATTATGGTTCCTGAATGGAAATGGGATCGGATTACTATGGATTTTGTTTCAGGATTGCCATTGACTCCGGGAAAGAAAGATGCCATCTGGGTAATAGTTGATAGATTAACTAAGTCGGCTCATTTTATCCCGGTACGTACGGATTATTCTCTTAACAAGTTGGCTGAACTGTATATTAGAGAAATTATTAGATTACACGGAATACCATTATCGATTATTTCAGATAGAGATCCAAGGTTTACCTCAAGGTTTTGGCAAAAGTTGCAAGATGCGTTAGGTACGAAGTTAAATTTCAGTACTGCTTTTCATCCACAAACTGATGGACAATCAGAAAGAATAATTCAGATTCTTGAAGATATGCTTAGATGTTGTGTATTGGAATTTCAATGAAGTTGGGAAAGATACTTACCGTTGGTGGAATTTGCTTACAATAATAGTTATTAGACGAGCTTGAAAATGGCACCTTATGAAGCATTATATGGTCGTAAGTGTCGAACGCCATTGTATTGGACTGAATTAAAGGAAAATCAGATTTATGGAGTTGATCTAATAAAAGAAACTGAAGAAAAAGTGAAGATAATTCGAGATTGTTTGAAAGCTGCTTCAGATAGACAGAAATCTTATGCAGACCTAAAGTGAAAGGACATTGAATTTCAAGTTGGTGATAAAGTATTTTTAAAGGTGACTCCGTGGAAGAAAGTCCTTAGATTTGGACGGAAGGGCAAGTTAAGTCCGCGTTTTGTTGGGCCGTATGAAGTAATTGAAAAAGTTGGACCGGTAGCATATCGGCTAGCATTACCACCTGAATTAGAGAAGATTCATGATGTGTTCCACGTATCTATGTTACGTCGGTATCGTTCGGATCCTTCACATGTAGTTTCACCGACAGAATTTGAACTACAACCAGATATGACCTACAAAGAAGAACCGATTAAGATTTTAGCTCGAGAGGTCAAACAACTAAGGAATAAAAATGTTGCACTTGTGAAGGTGCTGTGGCAAAGGCATGGAGTAGAAGAAGCTACATGGGAATCCGAAGAAACTATGAGAAATCAATACCCACATCTGTTTACCGATAAGATTTTCGAGGACGAAAATCCTTAAAGGGGGGAGAGTTGTAATATCTCGAATTAGGGCCTAATCGGAATAGTGGTTTCGTGACCATAAATCCGAGATAGAAATAATTATTTTATAATTATTTTGAGGTTTATGATATGATTGCATGATTGTGTGAAAATTTCGTGATGAAATTCTATGCCTAAAGTGCTTAAATTGAAAGTAGGGACTAAATCGAATAAGTTGCAAAAGTTGCATTCTAGAAGTTTTTAGTATGAAATTGCTTTGGAATATTAATGAGGAGGTCTTAAATAGCAATTTGACCAATTTTAAGTTCATGGACAAAATTAGGACATGGAAGGAATTTTTGGAAAGTTTAGTAGTAAGGGTATTTTGGTCATTTAGTTATTAACATGAATCAAAAACAAAATTAAAAGCCAATTTTTGTCCATCTTCTTCATTAGGCCAAAATTTCAAGGGTTCTCCATAGATAGGGTTTGTTTCAAGCTTCCAAGCTCTATAGTAAGTGATTCCAAGCCCCGTTTTTAATGATTTTTACGTTTTTGAGATCCCGGTAACTCGATAAAGCTTATGTTAGCAATAATTTAACCTAGGGTTTATATTTGGAAAAATACCCATAGGTGAAATTTGTGTATTTTGATGTTTTATGATAGAATATGAAGTTTTAAATTATGTTAGACAACTTGTACTACTCGATTTTAAGTAAAAACGAGTAAAAGGGCTTAATCGGTAAAAATACCTAATAGTCAAAAGTACATGTTAGAGTGAGAATTTGATGTTGCCATAGAAGAGAAAAGTGATCAGCATGTTGTAAAACATAAGAATAAGGAATAAAGTTTAATCCCGAGCCTAGGGGCAAAAATGTATATATGCAAAAGTTTAGGGGTAAAATTGTATTTTTTCCAAAATTTGAGTTAAGGATTAATTTGATAATGTGAGTATTAAATAAGCTAAATGTGTTATTTTAGATCAAGAAAGACGTGGAATCGACCTCAATCGAGGAAAAGAAAAGATTGTGGACTAAATTGCAAAATCTTTGTATTTTGGTACCAAGGTAAGTTCATGTGTAAATAATGTAGCATAATGGTTATTTTTAAGTTATTGATGTTAATTATATGTTATGCTGAATTTTATTATGAAATGTATGCTTTGTGGTTAATTTCAAATAATATGTAAATTATGTGAACTACTTGTTAAATATAATTGTTACCGAGTATTGATTTCGGCATTCTACGGAAGACGGCAAAGAGAAGTGTTCGAGGAAAAAAGCCCGTTTGAACCTTAGGAATAGATTAGGATACAAGTGACATGTCACTAGGATGGTTGAGCATCCGAACTCGTTGAGTTGAGTCCGAGTTCACTTATGGATGCGAATGTCCGAACTCGTTGAGTTGAGTCCGAGTTCACTTATGGATGCGAACGCCCGAGCTCGTTGAGTTGAGTCTGAGTTCACTTATGGATGCGAACGCCCGAGCTCGTTGAGTTGAGTCCGAGTTCGCTTATGGGCGGGTTACATGATTGCTTGATTGCATATATGGCACTTATGTGCAAGTTATCCATGTATCCGAATTATATTCAGATGTGTTCAACGGGTAAAGTTCTACTCAAATGGAGGAATATTCGAGATGTAAAGAGACGTATTGGTAAGTGATGTGAAATGGATATTTTGGACAGGTATGTATTTAACCCTCGGGTTGAGTATTGATACAACCACGATAAGGTAATAAGATGATGAAAAATGATTAAAAATGTGATATGTGTTTTAGTGATACATGCTAATGTTGATTGGTATGACTGTTTGTTATGTTACTTATTATTTGCATATGAACTTACTAAGCATTTATGCTTACTCCCTCCTTCTTACTCATTGTAGTTTTGGACAAGCCAGCTCAGGAGTCGGGATAGGTCGAAGGCTCAGTCACACTATCCGGAAGACTTTTGGTAATGGCTTGTAAATTTAAGTATGGCATGTATAGCAATATACCTTTTTTGTGTAAATGATCTTATGGTATGGTGATGGAATGGTTGAGGAAATGCTTGATAATGATAAATTATGAAAATAGTTAGTTTAGATTATATTTGATGTTAAGGAAAATTATTAAGATATTTAGTGCATAAAAACTCATAAAAGGGATGAAATTTGCCATAAACAGAATACTGCAGCAACACTGACGCGAGTTTAAAAATTTACTAAAAATCATAGAAATTGAACTTGGTGATGGACTACATATCAAATTGAAGCTTATTATGTATAGTTTCACATGAAACAAATGAAACAGGTAAAGGAATTATATGTTACAAGATATTTGAATTTTAGTGAAATAGGGTCATAGCAGTTTCTGAATCCTCTGTTCCAACTTTAGAAATTCACCATAAATTGTAAAGATATAATTAGGTAGTGTATTTTATATTCTCAGAATCCTTATTGAGTCTAGTTTCAGGAGAAATAAGCATCATAGTCATATGGATTTTTTACAAAGAGAAATGTGGTTCGTAGTAAACAGAGGTCAGACCAGTCAAGTCCTGAAACAGGGGTAACTTTAACTAATAAACTGTACTAATTGGCCCAACCAAAAATTCTAGAAAAAAATTAGTAGATAGGTATATGAGTCGAGATTTAGGAAAAATTTACGGATCCTATTTCAAGTTTCGTAACTCGAGATATGATTTTTCTTATGACTGTGATGCAAGTAGCTTAAAAGCTGTGAATGTAGAAATAAATAATCCAAAGTTCTAAATATGTTAAATTAAGCTTAGTAACACCTCATACTCGACTCCGGCGACGGTCTCGGGCGTGGGGGCGTTACAAATTCCTTGCCTCCTACTCTCCGTCCCCCTTCCTAAGTGCCTCATCTGGTGTTTAAATAGGCTTTAGAATGCCTAAGAGCCCTCAAAATTGGCTTTTTTCGAATAGGGTTATACTTGGGCTCGACAGAGACACGCCCATATGCAATTACTCCAGCCCGTGGTCAAGGCTGTTGAATAGGCATAGGCGTGTAGTCTACCCATGTAAGTCGTGCTTTGATCCTACCAAAGCGACACGGCCATGTGACACGCCCATGTGAGGAAGTCCAGGCCATGTTAATTTCCCCTGTGGGTCCACCTTCTCCGTTTTTGGCCCGTTTCTCGCTCTTTTTACTCTCCTATGCTCACCTAAGTATAAAACATGAAATTAAAGAATTAGGAGCATCAAATTCATCAAATCTAAGGAGAAATCATCCTTAAATATGTTAAGCATGGGATAAAAATATGTATAAATTACGGTTTATCAAATACCCCCACACTTAAGCGTTTACTTGTCCTCAAGAAAAATCCTCAACTCACAATCAAAATAAATTCTTCTCAATTTATAATCCCTATCAATAATATCTTAAAATAATCCATAAGTATTCATACATTGAAAATTCAACTAAAAGTAAATCAAAGTTTCAACCATTCCAAGTTGAGTATTTTATCACAAAAACATAGGTGTCTCCCCTTATCTAAGTGATTAACTTTCATCAAAATATCATAGAGTTTGACATCCTCACTAAAGATTCACTCAAATCACTCAAGGTGATTAAGGACATCAATTAAAGCACTCATTAGTCAGTATGAAAAGTTATCACCATAGGCTTGCATGAAAATCAAATCTCCACCATTAGATATTGAGATGATACATCAATCAAAAAGGTTTTTAGAGGGTTGTAACGTGGCTTTGGTTAGGGGATGTGGTCACAAGCTGAAGGAAAATGTTAGAATCGAGATTAAATTGAAAAGTTACATAGCTAGAAAAATGACTAGTCATTAGTTCAATACAAATGAGCTTCTTCTCGAATATGGAATTAACACTCAAGCTCAAAAATAACGAATTACTACTAATATGTATGTAAGTATTATTTTTTTTAAGAACAAGTCAAATACATAGAAGAACAAAACATAGTTAAGCAATTTGTTCAAATCAAATCTCGACAAAAATAGGGATCAAATTAGGGGATTTCAACAATAATGGGTTATGGGTTAATATTGAGGGTAAATTAATTAATGGCTTGTTAGGCTCAAAAGGGGTAGAGTGAGTGGGTTAAACCTAATTGCCTTTATCATCTTGACATATCAAATCAAATGGTGTGGTCTTGACATGCATAATCAAGCAAATTCTAGAATAACAAATCAATACTGACGCACTCTTAATAAAAGTGAGCATGAAAGAAATAAAATATGCTCTAAAGGCTCAAGATCTCACAAAAATTATGGATTTTTGATGTTTAAACTTGTGAATTTCAACTCATGATAATACCTAAACTTAGGGAAACAACCTAAAAGTTTATAATTCTTCAAAAATCAACTTATCATGATTGATTCCCTAATGTCTTAAAGTTTAAACAATCAATGCATAAATGCCTATGTTTTAATTCAAGAAATATCAATAAAAATCATAAATTAATTAAAATTCATTCTAATAGTGATATGAGTGATTCACATGAGAATAAGACAAAATTCAGGGATTTCTAATGATGATATGAAAGACCCCCATACTTAAGATGTAAATTGCCCTCAATGTACAAAGATAGATATATTGAAAAAAATATAGATAAATAATCATAAGACAGGGAGAGAAGTGAAACTTCCTGAATGATGAATGAACTCCTTGATTTGGAGTTATGGAGAATAATCAGCCAAGAAAATGATGAGAGTGGAGGAGGATACTCCGATGGTGGTAGAGATTCATTAGTCCATAAGTCCTACGACAAAAGAATATTATATCTAGTGGTAGCTATGGTCGTGGGCGAGCAGGACATGGCAGTCATGGAGAACCTTTGCTAGTGGAGTTTTTAGTTCCTATGTGATGATGACCTTTGGAGCTCTTTATAAATGTGATAGAATCAGGAACTTTTTAGGAAATATAAGGAAGTGTAATTACTCGTAATGAAATAGCCGAAACTATAAATTATTTAATAAAAATTATAAAAACTAGAATTAAAATAATAATAAAGTAAAATGAAATAAAAATTACTTAAATAAGATAAATAAAGATAATAGTGAAAATAAAAATAATAAATAAAAAGTTTTTAAGCATCGTTATCGCCGGATGGTTCGCGAGGTGGTGGTGGCGATGAGATGTGGAAGTGCTGATAAATCTTACGTAGAGTCGTATCAATATGATCAAAGCACTGAAAACATTACTACTCAAATCATGTAAGGCGCTCAGAGATGTCAGAATATGAAGTCACCGCATGAACTGGACGATGGATGGGTAGTGGCTGAGATGGTGGGTCCTCATGACGTGGAGGGACATCATCAGTAATGTCCTCTGGGTCCTCTTCCTCTATGGGATGGATGAGGTATACTAAGGAGGGTAGGTGCCACGTCGTTTCTCGATCATCCTCATACTTAGCATGCTTGAGATGCCCTGTAGGGACATTTGGCCGATGAGAGTGAGGGAGGATGATTGTGTTGCTGTGTTGAGGAGCCCAAAGTGTTGAGCCAGTCAAGTCACATAGGGGTCGATGGAGATGACCTCTCTCCTATGTCGCTCTGTTTGATGGCAAATGGCGAGGGTGATGAAGTAGGGGAGGTCGAGGACGTGCCCATTCGCCATGCTCCAAAAGAACTAAGCGTCGTGGGTGGTGACGACGTTGGTGCTCTCTCGTCGTCCCATTAGAGTGTGAGCTAAGATGGCGTGTAGGTACCTCAAGGATGGAGGGAGAGCCGATGCCTTGGAGCAGCTAGGATCGTAGGTAGTTGAGGCAGGGACGAGGTCCCTCCAGCATTTTGACGGGCACAGTGGATGTGGCGGTGGAGGGTGTCAAGTTCATTGTCGTCCATGAACTCCTCCGTGTATAACCCTTGTGCAATCCCGAACTGAGTATGCTCAACTGGCGTACTAGACCACCAAGGCAGAAGTGGACCGTTCCAGGATTGTCGAAGTTGGTCATGATAGTCTGAAGATGGAACGCCAAGCAGAGTTCCAATGTGAACTTGAGATACGTCGGCTCGACGATCTCAAAGAAGAGCCCCCATGGGTCAGTCGTCAGGAGGGCTCGAACCGCGTCAGCCAAATGAATCTATTCAAGCGCGGCCCAGTCAATGTAGCGGCCCACACCTAGGGGTCGGGTTCGTAATATCTGATATAGTTCCTCTTGGGGTCCCAAGGGAACGTGGAGTAACGGGTGCCTAATCTCCGCTGTAGGACCCGAGGATAACGCTGCTCCTTTCCTTTTCTTCGAGGTGGGAACAACGGTCTTCTTACCATGTGAGGATGACATTGTACCTGCATTGAAAAGTCGAAGTTCAACCAATACGTCCCAAAAATAGCATGGAAAAATGAACTAATTAGGACTATTTCATGAGACTCGCGTACTAAATGAAGAGAACAAAAATAAAACAACTAAAACAATTATATCAAGTCATTAAAATAGGACTATGAGAATAATACGACGGGAAAATCTACTGCATGAATGTATGTGGGTAAACATAAAATCCATGGAAATAAGAAAAATGGATTAATGTAGTATGAAAAATAGAAATATTCTTTAATGATAAGCATGAGTATTTCTATTATTCTTCTATTAATATTCACTTAAGATACTCAAACAGATCAGAGAAATCATGAAATAGGCAAAATATTTAAAGAAAATAGAGAGAAAAGAGTAAACAAATGCAAAAGAGAGAAGCTTGAGTCGTCGAAAATAGTGTTGTAGGCGGCGCACGGGCGTGGCAGGTAGGGCGTGTAGAGTTGCAGCGGCTAGGGTTAGGGATTTTTAGGGAGGGAGATGATGAATAGTGAGGGGTTTATATAAATTTTTGGGCACATGGCCACGGGGACGCCCGTGTGCCCCAATTTTTGCTCGTGTGTTTCGCGTTTTTTAAATTTGGGCACGTCTGACATTCGGCCCATGCCCATGTTGCTTGGGCGTGTAGGCACAGCCGTGTCTTACTTCATTCGCTTCTCCCACGCCCGTGTTAGTTTTGACAGTGTCGACCACGGGTGAATGACATGGGCATGTCGCACGCCCGTGTTAAATTCTCAGTTTCAACCATGGCTTCAAGGCATGGGCGTGTCTTACGCTCGTGTTGTTTTGGCAGCTTCACCCACGGCCATGTCGCACGACTGTGGCAATTTATCGCATCTCGTGTTGGGGAAAAACTTTTGCTCTATTTTCACATGGCCGTAGGCACGCCCGTGTGCCTGGCCGTGCGGATGGGAAAATCCTGTGTTTCAAGGCTCAGTTTAGTAGGTTAGATGTGAAAAACTAGAATTTAAATAAATCATTATTGTTAGTGCTCGGGTTGCCTCCCGAGAAGAGCTTATTTATAGTCTAAGCTTGACTTTACCTCTCTGGTGTGTGATTGTAACACCCCTATCCCATATCCGTCGCTAGAATAGGTAAAGGGGCATTACCGGACTTGAAACTCATATCAGAACAGTAAAAATTTTGAATTTTTTTTTAAAGAAATAAAGAACATTCCTTTAGATAAATACTAAAGACATCCAGGGATACAATTTAAACTTCTATAAGTACACATTCAAAGGATGCCATTTTCGCATAGCTTATATACATTAACCAAAATATTCTTCTGCCACTAGTCTATTCTACACGTGCCATAAAATAACCCAAAACATAACAGTACCAAGCAGTGGATAGTGATAGTGTAACAAGTTACTGACGATTCCCGAGTCTGTAGCCTCCAAATGAGATCTATAAAACAGAGGAAACAAAGTAAACGGAGTAAGCATTACAATGCTTAGTAAGTTTTAAGCAATGTCAACAGATAACAATCAAATTATAATATGGTTGTTCGTATTTTTTTATTTTACTCTTCCTTTGGGTATATCATCCCTTTACCGAATATGCACATCTCATCATATACAATAGGCAGATAAACTTTCACCTAAAAGTGAGCTCATGTAACATAGATATATTGTATAATTTCACATAACCTTTCACACTGATCCGATGCCACATAATTATAGGAATAGTCTCATAGATTGCTCACGTATGCATCACATAACTACCTTATGATTTAGATCAAATCAAGCTCACATATAGACTCGGAGTACATACCTGTTTAACCTTTCGCATTGAATATATTTATAAGCAATTCTTATTACGAAGTCTTATAGCTTTAAACTCTACTCGGATTATCGGCGAGACCTTTAGCTCAGATGAAATCTCCACACGAAGTCAGCGGGTCTTAACCCGGACATAGTCACCACATATAGTCATCGGGTCTTAAATCCCGGATTTACATCATAGAGTTTCATGCATATTTATTCACATGTTACAACATTCACATCGACTATCATATTTGTAATTCATTTGCCTCATCAAATATCTAATAAAACACACCTTCCACAGTTTGTCATTTGGCCACAATATATATATACACTTTCACGTTCATCACATTGGCCATTCGGCCTTATCTCATATATACACATTCACATTCATCACATAAAATCCTAAATCAAAATATAAATTTTCATATATTCACATCACAATTATCCAAATATACTTCATATCCCACATATACTTTCATGTATACACTTTGTCTTGGCTGAATCTACATCTATCATTTTCCAATGAATAATTCAATTTCAAGCCATACTATCATTTCATATTCGAATACTTATAAACTTACAATTTCACAATTTTTAATATCAAAGATCCATCTAAACTCATATATCATTTTATAATGTCACAAATTAGAATTCACGTATGGGTTTAATCAATAGCTTATGAGCAACTAAAACAAGTTTTATCAATGTTTACAACATAATCACAAATTCTCTACAAGCTGTTTTCCTGAGCAATAGTCGTTAAATTATTTGTAACTGGAGCTACAAAACTCCAAATGATGTGCCGTTAATTTTCCATGAAAATAGACTCGTATATCTTTTATCAAAAAAAATTTCAAAATTTTTGGTTTGGCTAATCAATACCAGATTTTTCTTAAAGTTTCCCCTATTTTACTGCTTGACTATTCTGACTACTCTTCACTAAGAACTGAATTTCTCATTGTACAAAATTCAAAATATCTTTTCGTTTATTTTGTTTGAAACTAGACTCATTAAGGAGTCTAAGCATATAAATCTTATCTTATAATCATTTTTTTACGATTTATAATGATTTTCCAAATAATGAACAGGGGATTTCGGAGCCATTCTGACTCTGTCTCACACAACTTTAAAAAAAATCTCATTATCGGCAACCCCTTTACTTACACGATTTCTGTTATACGAAACTAGACGCATCAAGCTTTAATTACATAATCTATTCAGCCTTTAACTCAATTCCCACAATTTATGGTAATTTTTCCAAAACACGCTACTGCTGCTGTCCCGAGCAGATTTATACAAATTTACTCTGTAAAGTTGTCATTCACATATTTAAAACATAATATCATATATGCCATCATTTAGAAAAGTTATTGACCTTAACGTATATACTTAATTCATATTCATCCCATTTAAAAGCTTAAAACTTACAAAGGAATCAAACTCAAATACTTAAGAACTTACCTCGGAAGTTGTCGAACGATTACAGATCGACTATTCGGTTAGGTAGCTTTTTCTCTTATCCGAATTAGACTCCCTAAGCTCTTGAGCTTGAATAAACAAATTTAATCTATTACAAACCAATTATACAAACTCATGGCCGAATACAACAAGAAGACTAACTAGATTCTACTAGCCACTCATTGCTCTATTATTAACCTTACTTAATTATAAACACATTCGACAACTACCTCAACCTTATTTAATACAATTAACACCGAATTCCTCATGTAAAAAGTACCATTGCCGAATATCATTTAGTTCACAAGGTCCTAATTTCAAAAATTTGACAAGCTCATACCCATTTCCTACTAATTCCATCATTTTAACACAGGTACGGCAAAGCTAAATTCCATTCTTCCATTAGTTTGCATTTAACTAAATCATGCCTTAATGTTAAGCACATTCGACAATGGTGCAAACATCAATTAACAACCAAACATTATCAACCCATTTGTTTTTTATTACACGTTTTCCCCAATTTAACACCCCAAAATTATCAAACTTTAACAAGTTTAAAACTCATCTAATGACCATTTATAAACTAAAGCATCAATCATTCAATTCAACTCATCACAACATGGCCGAATACACATTTCTCCTACTTCCATTCTAAATAAAATTTTATCAAGCTTCCATCTTCATTTAACTGTGTACCATTTAGAACTATCAATACTTTACACCCTTTAACAAATTATAATCAATTGCCAAGTGCATCTTTGACAATTTAAACCACACAACTCAAATTCTTACAATTTAAGCTTAGAAATTTCTATTCATGTAAATTTCAGCAACCTGGAGTCCATTAAACACTCCAAAATTCCATTTGAACAACAATTGTTCAACCTTCTAGCATAATTTCAATCTGGACAGCAAGCATTATTTAACATTCAGACATCAAAGAACGAATTTAATCCTCATCAATTCAATCAATATCAAGTGTCCTAATTTGGACATTAGTAGTCTTAAATAAAACCACAACAAATCAAACTTGAAAATTTTCACAGTTAATATCGTAAAGAAAAATTTAAAGAACCAACAAGCTTACCAAGATTTTCCCACTTCTCCTACCTTCTACCGTCTCCATTTTTCTTTTTGTTGCAGCCCTCTTCTTCTTCTTCGATGGATTACCGAGTTACTTGAAATTTCAGCTACCTAACTAGCTAAAATCATAGTTTTTCCTACATGCATGCGACACCAAGCCTTCTTCCAATCGGTTTTCCAGCAGAACAAATATGGAAGAAAACTAAATCTCCATTCCCCCTTTCTTTCCAAACGGTGAAGAAAAATAAAGAAAGTGGAAGATGAGACCAGTTTTTATGTTTTATTCATTTCATATTATAAAACCAATTATCATTATTTTACTAATATAAAAAGCACAAAGATACAAATTTCCCTTCATCATTGCCGTCCACTAAAATAAAAGGGGTCTAATTGACATGCAAGCCCCACATTTTAGCCATGTTAACAATTGGCCACTTTAAGAAAAAGACTTCTAAAATTTTCCTTTATACAATCAAATCCCAACTAAATAATTTAGCATCCAATTAACTAAATTAGACCACCCAACTTTCACAATAGGTAATTCACATAACAAAAACACTGAAATTAATATTTTACAAAATTTTTGACTAGGTTTTGTGGTCCCGAAACCACTTCCCGACTAGGGTCAATTTAGGACTGTCACAGTGATCATGGTGGCTCGAGGAGTTTACACTCCTCATCCCTACAATCAACTTTATCAATATAAGGTTTAAGACGAATATTGTTTACCTTAAAAGTTTCAAATTTGGGATGAATTACCTCGACTGTACCATATGGGAAAATATTGAGTACCGTGAGAGAAATTTCTTCATTAGGATCAGAAGTGGCAATGCGAGGGTCTGCTGCATCTAGTAGTACTTTGTCTCCAACCTTAAATTGATTTGGTGTGTCATTGAACTCGTCATGGCATGTTTTGGTTTATTGTGTGTCCTCGGTCTATGTGTCCACCATTCATCCAGTTCCTCGATTTGTAGCCTTCGTTCTTCATAAATAGGTCATTTGTTGTTGTTTGAACACAACTCATATTCATTCTTCGAAATTGTTTCCTGCACAGAGGGTTTCACCACATGATCAGTACTAGTAGAATGATTTATACAACCACCTTCAACTTTTGATGTGTTACTCAAATTACGAGCTTGAAGGGTGATTGTTTCTTCTCCCACACGAAGTGTGAGTTCACCTGTACCAACATCAATAATGGTTCTAGCAGTCGCTAAAAAGGGTCGTCCTAAAATCAAAGGTGCGTTACTATCCTCTTTCATGTCTAGAACAACAAAGTCTATTGGGTATATAAATTTATCGATCTTAACAAGAACATCTTCAATGATACCTCTAGGAAATCTAATGGTTTTATCAACCAATTGAATGCCCGTCCTAGTTTGTTTGGGTTTCCCAAGACCTAGCTGTTTAAACATTTTATAAGGCATAACATTAATGCTTGCCCCTAAGTCAGCCAATGCATTATGAACATCTAAACTACCAATTAAACAAGAAATCGTAAAACTCCCTGGATCTTTCAATTTTTTGGGTAGCTTATTCCGTAATATGGCTGAGCAAACTGCATTCAACTCCACATGTGACACCTCATCCAATTTTTGTTTGTTTGCTAGAAGCTCCTTTAAAAATTTGACTGCGTTTGGCATCTGCGAGAGAGCTTCGATAAACGGTAAGTTAATATGAAATTTCTTTAATAGTTTAAGAAAGTTACCAAATTTTTTATCTGTACAGTCTTTCCTTATCGCATTGGGGTATGGAACTCGTGGTTTGTACTCTTTACTTATCATTTTCTAGTCATTGTGGTCCACCTCACCCTTACCTTTACTTACCACAGTTTCTTGCCTCGGTTCTGGTTTAGGTGCAACTAACCCTTCCTTGTCATGAGTGGTAATTACATTGAGTTGTTCCCTTGGGTTAGATTCCATGTTACTCGGGAAACTACCTTGTGGTCGTTCAGAAATCAGTTTGGTGAGTTGGCCTATCTGAGTTTCCAGCCCTTGGATTAACGCTTGCTGATTCTTAAGGGCTGTCTCGGTATTCTGGAAATGAGTTTCTAACACCGAGATGAATTTTGTTTGCTTCTCCTCAAGGTTCGACTTTTTCTCTTGTTGGTAGGGTGGTTGTTGGAAGCCTGGAGGTGGTGGTCTCTGATTCCCTTAGCCTCCCCATGAGAAATTTGGGTGGTTCCTCCAACCTACATTATAAGTATTACTATAAGGATTATTTTGAGATCGAGGATTATTACCCATGTAATTTAACTGCTCGTTCTCCATGTTGTGGCCATAGGGTGGGTATTCTGAATTGCTTGATCCACCTCCACTTGCTTCGCACTATATTATTGGGTGAACCTGTGAAGAACTAAGAAAACCATCAATTTTCTTTATCAAGAGTTCTACCTGGTTAGAGAGCATGGTGACCGAATCGACGTTATAAACGTCGGCTATTTTTGTTGGCTTTATTCTCATGACTTGCCACTGATAATTATTCAGTGACATCTCTTCTATAAATTCATAAGCATCTTCAGGTGTCGTATTATTGATGGTTCCGCCAGCGACTGCGCCAACCATTTGTCGAGTCGAATGATTCAGGCCATTATGAAACGTTTGAACCTGTAGCTAGAGTGGTAACCTATGGTGAGGGCATCTTCTCAAGAGGTCCTTGTATCTCTCGCATGCATCATAGAGTGTTTCTAAATCCATCTACACAAAAGAAGAGATATCATTACATAATTTAGCTGTTTTTGCCGGTGGAAAATATTTCAATAAAAACTTTTCGGTCATTTGTTCCCAAGTAGTGATTGACCCCCGTGGTAACGAATTCAACCACTGTTTAGCTTTATTTCTCAATGAAAAATGGAATAACCGAAGGTGAATGGTGTCATCAGAAATGCCATTAATTTTAAATGTATCACATAGTTCCAAAAAGTTTGCCAAGTGAGCATTGGGATCTTCGTCCTGCAAACCATCAAACTGAACAAATTGATGTATCATTTGAATTATGTTAGGTTTCAGTTCAAAAGTATTTACAGCTACAGCAGGTCTAACTATGCTCGATTCAGTTCCTATTAAAGAAGGTTTAGCATAATCATACATAGTGCACGGAGCAGGATTTTGATTAATAGCAATCGCAAGAGGTAGCAGATTTTCTTGGTTTTTAGCCATCTCTTCGGTTGTGGTAGAAGTATCGTCCTCTTGCTCTTCCTCTATGTATCGTAAGCTTCACCTTTTTTCTCTCCAGTTTCTACGAACTGTGCGATTGATCTCACTATCAAACAGTAATTCCTGACAGGTTTCTTCTAGTCATAAACTAGAAAAACTTGTTAGAAGAAAATAAATGAAGAATTAGAAAAAAAATAAAAAATTAAAATGCAATAAAAGTAAAATGGCTAAAGTAATAAAAATTGTGTGTTCCTAATATCCTAGTTCCCCGGCAAGGGCGCCAAAAACTTGTTACGTGATATTTGCGATAAGTTTTAAATATTTATAATTAATCGTTCTTGGAACTAACTATTATCACGATGAAGGCAAGTGTACCTATCGAACAGTAGTATAGCTTTAGCAAGACCAGATTTTTGAACCCAAAGGAACCATGAGTACTAGTATTTACTTCTTTTTTATTATCTAGCCTTAAAATTAAGAGGTTTGGTTATCTAAACTAATTACTAAACTAAGAATGCATAGAGAGAAATTGGGGAAAAGCTTTTGGGAAAATTTGATTGATTAAGACAATACCCAAGGAAAAATGCACCTAAACTTCACTTGTTATTTGACTCTTAATCAGACGATTTATTCATTTGACTTGATCTGTAGAAATCCCTAAGTTATATTATTATCTCTCTCGAGACTAATAACGTTTAGCCCTAGGTTGAATAATTGAAATCTCTTTCTAATTAACACCCTACAATTACATTAACTTGATCTATGGATTCCCTTATTAGGTTTCACCTTAATCTGGCAAAATCTTGTCACCCTATCTCTAGGCGTGCAATCAACTCTGCTTAATTATGACAAATTTACTCTTAGACAGGGTCTATTCCTCCTCTGAATAAGAGTGTTAACTCGAATCAATATCCTGGAATATTAAAACAAGAATTCAGAACACATAACTAAGAACAAGTCAAATATTTATCATACAATTCAGATAATAATAACAAGATCCGTCTTAGGTTTCATTCCCCTTATGTATTTAGGGGGTTTAGTTCATGATTATGGAAGAAAAAATCTCAGAAGAATAATGAATACAAAACATAAAGAAAACCCAAAACCCCTGAATGGAAATTGAAGGGAGATCTTCAGTCTTGATGATGAATTTGGCTTCTGAAATGGACCAATCAGCTTCCCTTGAGTAATTCCTTGCCTCCTACTCTCCGTCCCCCTTCCTAAGTGCCTCCTCAGGTGTTTAAATAGGCTTTAGAATGCCTAAGAGCCCTCAAAATTGGCCGTTTCTGAATAGGGCTATACTTGGGCTCGACAGGGACATGCCCGTGTGCGATTACTCTAGCCCGTGGTCAAGGCTATTGAATAGGCACGAGCGTGTAGTCTACCCATGTAATTCATGCTTCAATCCTACCAAAGAGACATAGCCGTGTTAATTTCCCATGTGGGTCCACTTTCTCCGTTTTTAGCCCGTTTCTCGCTCTTTTTACTCTCTTATGCTCACCTAAGTATAAAACATGAAATTAAAGAATTAGGAGCATCGAATTCACCAAATCTAAGGAGAAATCATCTAGTAATATGTTAAGCATGGGATAAAAATATGTATAAATTATGATTTATCAGGGTGAAATCACATGAGATGGGTCCAATCTATATCTACACAACATAGATACATGGAATACATCATGAATCATTTCTAATTCGGATGGCAGTGCTAAGTGGTAGGCTAAGGGTCCAACTTTCTTAGTAATCTCGTAGGGTCCAATAAACCTTGGACTCAGTTTGCCTTTTCGACCAAGTCTCAAGTCCTTTTCTATGGAGATACTTTCAAGAACACTTTGGCTCCAACTTGAAATTCAATCTCTTTTCTTTTCAAATCAGCATATGACTTTTGCCTATCCAATGTCACTTTCAAAAAATTACGTATCATTTTAACCTTTTCTTCAGTTTCCTTGATCAAATCAACTCCATGAATCTGGTGTTCTTTGAGTTCTGTCCAGTACAATGGTGACCGGTATGTTCGGCCATACAATGCCTCATAAGGTGCCATTTTTAAACTCGTCTGGAAACTATTGTTATATGCAAATTCCACCAATGGTAAATATTTTTCCCGACTACTTTGAAATTCAAGGACACAACACCTTAACATGTCCTCGAGAGTCTGAATCATCCGCTCAGACTGACCATTAGTCTGTGGGTGGAATGCCGTACTAAAACTCAACTTTGTACCCAAGGCTTCTTGCAACTTCTTCCAAAATCTCGAAGTGAATCTTGGATCCTTATCTGAAATGATAGACAATGGTACCCCATAGTCTCACAATCTCGGATATGTATAAGTTGGCCAATCTGCCAAGAGAGAAATCTGTCAGTACAGGAATAAAATGAGCCGACTTCGTTAGTCTATCAACTATAACCCAAATAGCATCTTTATTCTTCGGTGTTAACAGCAATCCTATCACAAAATCCATAGTAATCCTGTCCCATTTCCATTCGGGGACCATCACGGGTTGTAATAAACCCAAAGGCACTTGATGTTCAGCCTTGACCTATTGACATATCAAGCATTTCGACACGACCTTAGAGATATCTCTTTTCATACCATTCCACTAGTACATGGTCTTCAAGTTATTGGACATCTTAGTACTTCCCGGGTGAATAGACAGACGACTATCATGTGCCTCTTGCAAAATTTTCTAAATAAACTCATCATCTTTGGGTACAAAGACCCTATCTCGAAACATCAAGCAACCAATAGAGTCAACCCAGAAGTCTGATTCAACATCTGTCTCACATTGTGCTCTCTTGGCCTACAAGTCACTATCATTGATCTGAGCTACGTAAACTTCTTGGAGAAATGTCAGTCTAACTGTTAACTTAGCCAAAATCAAACCATCATCAGATAACACCAAATGAGTGTTCATAGCCCTCAATGCAAACAAGGACTTCCTACTCGAGGCATCGGCGACTACGCTCGCCTTTCCCAGGTGGTAATCAATTATCAGCTCATAATCTTTAATCAATTCTAACCATCTTCGTTGTCTCAGATTTAATTCCTTTTGAGTTAGAAAATACTTCAAACTCCTGTGATATGTGAATATACTGTAAGTTTCACCATACAAATAGTGTCTCCAAATCTTCAAGGAAAATACAATGGCGGCTAGCTCCAAGTCATCTGTTGGATAATTTTTCTCGTGCGGCTTTGGTTGCCTTAAAGCATATGCTATTACTTTGCCCTCTTGCATAAGCACACAACCCAGTCCATTTAAGGACACGTCACTATAAACCACGAATTATTTTCCCAGTTCGAGTTGCACTAAAACTGGAGCTTCAGTCAGTAATGTCTTCAATTTCTCAAAACTCTACTGACACTTCTCTGACGACTCAAACTTAACATCTTTTTGTAGCAATCTCATCAAAGGAGTCACAATCATCAAAAACCCTTTTTACGAAGCATCGATAGTAACTGGCTAAGCCTAAAAAGCTTCTAACCTCGGTTACATTTTTCAACGGCTTCAACTTAACAATAGCAGATATCTTATTTGGATCAACTCGGATGCCATCACCCGACACAATGTGACCGAGGAATCCAACCTCTCAGAGCCAAAACTCACTCTTGCTAAATTTAGCATACAACTATTTGTCCCGTAAGATCTATAAAATCGTTCTCAGATGTTCCACATGCTAAGTCTCATCCGTGGAATAAATCAGGATGTAATCAATAAACACAAAAAACAAACTTGTCTAAGTATGGCTAGAGTATCCTATTCATCAAGTCCATAAATACAGTCAGTGCATTTTTCAACCTAAAAGGAATCACAAGAAATTGATAATGGCCATACCTCGTTCTAAAAGCAGTCTTAGGTACATCTGGCTCTTTTACTCGCAACTGGTAGTAGACGGATCTCATATCTATCTTAGAAAACACAGTGGCTCCCCTCAATTGATCAAACAAGTCGTCAATCCTAGGCAATGGATACTTGTTCTTGATGGTTACCTTGTTGAGTTATCGGTAGTCTATACATAATCTCATCGAACCATCTTTCTTTTTCACGAATAATACGGAAGCACCCCAAGGCAAAAAGCTTGGTCTTGCAAAACCCTTATCCGTCAATTCTTGCAACTGTGCTTTTAACTCTTTCAACTCGGTTGGTGCCATCCTATATGGAGCAATAGAAATAGGAGCTGTCCCTGACACCAGCTCAATACCAAACTCTACTTCTCTAACGGAAGGTATCCGGGTAGCTCTTCCAGAAACACATCTAGATACTCGCATACTATCTATACCAATTCCAACTTTAACTCAGATTCTTTTGTATTCAACACGAAAGCATGGTAGGCTATATATCCTTTTATCATATACCTTTGAGCCATCATCGAGATAATTACAACCCGCGGAGTATCCAACTTACTTGAATCAATTCGGAGAATCTCACTATCTGAACATTTCAATTCGATATATTTACTACCACAATTTACAATCATATCATGCACAACTAACCAATCCATGCCAAGTATTACATCAAACTCATCGAATGGAAATAACATAAGGTTAGCCTGAAAACAATGACCTTGAATCGTTAAGGGATAATTCTTATAGATTTTATCAACTAGGACTGACTTGCCTAGAGGGTTTGACACCTTAATCACAAATTCTGTAAGTTTTACAGACATGTTCATGCTAGACACCAATTTCATGCAAATGTACCAATAAGTTGATCTTGGGTCAATCAAGGTAATAACATGTACATCATGAAAAGGGAATGTACCCGTAATGACATCAGGAGCAGAGGCTTCATCTCTAGCGCATATTGTTTAAGTTCTCACCGGGGCCCAAGTTTCTGGTTTTACAGTTCTGTCCTTAGCAACATTTCGACTGCCATTTGCACTTCCAGGATGTTAGGGTGGTCTACCTCAAGAATTAGGAGCATTAGACTTTAGGGCTAGATCCACCTCTTTATCAACTCATTCCGGGTAGTCTTTAAGGAAGTGGTCAAGAGAACCACATCTGTAGCATGCACCACTCCTCTTTCGACACTCACCAAACTGGAATTTGTTGCAGCTTTCACACCTCTGCTTTTGATCATCCACACTTCCCACACTAGTTGCCTTGTGAGAGGAAGACTTCGGGTTGTGACGCTTAGAGCTTCTTGTTCTGCCCGAATATCCCACCGATGCAGTGGAGCGCTCTTGTTGACTCTTTGATTTCTTTGTGGGAAAAAAGTGTCTTCTGCCACTAGATCTCTTATTCAAAATTTGAGCCTCTCTCTTTGCTTGCTTCCTTTCATTGTTTAGCTCTTTGGCCTTCTTGGCCTGATCGGTCAATGCTGGAAATTCTCGTATCTCAAGGATATTAATCAACAGTTTAATTTCCTCATTCAAGCCTTCCTCGAAGCACTTACACATTTCTGTGTCCGATTGGACCCACTCCGTGGCATATTGACTTAACCTTACGAATTCCCTCTCATATTCTAAAATGGTCTTATTTCCTTGCCTGAGTTTCAGGGATTCTTTTCGCTTCGAGTCTAAAAATCTTTGACTGATGTATTTCTTTTTAAACTCATCTTGGAAAAACTCCCATGTAATATCTTCCACCAGTGATATCCAGTATCTTTTAGAAGAGAAACAACACACTTTAAACACTCCTCAAGTGTACATGACAACTCATCCAAAACTCGCATAGTGTTCTCGAGCCAGAACTCGGCTCGTTCGGCATCATCATTAACCTTAGATCTAAACTCTTCAGCCCCATATTTTCTAAGTTTGTCCACTGGGCCATTACCAATTTTCACGGGTGCCATACCTCGTGGCACTTCTCCCTTAGGCCGAGTAGGGGCGGAGGAGATCACGGTATATTGGGGCAGTTTCTCAAGTAATTCCCAAACCATTCATCCATCATCTCGAAGAAGACAGCTCTTGCTTCTTCCCAGCCTTCAAACATAAGCTGTCTACTACTACTAGTAGTAGCTCACTGAATGGAAGCTGGCACATGGCTCTCGGCTCCTTCGGACTCAACTTAAGCTTGATTGGAAGACATTTACTATATTTAAGTACAATTAAAAATGGTTAGGAGATGTCACACTATCATAAATTGTATAATGACATGTATAGCTATACTCAATACATACTACGTTAGTCTTAGAATCGACTAAACTGCAGCTCTGATACCACTAAATGTTGCACCCCTAACCCGTACCCGAGACCAGGACAAGGTATGAGGCATTACAGTACATAAGCATGGGATTTTTGAAAAATCACAGGCTATAAAATTTCATTCCAAATTAAAACTAATCAAATATATTCATAGTGTGACAGCCCTAATTTGGCCCTAGTTGAAACGTGGTTTCGGGATCATAAAACCGAGTCCCAAAAATAATCAAATGTTATATTATGTGTTTATTTCATGTGAAAGTGCATGTGTGAAAATCCCATACTTTGATTCTACCATTTGTGAGTGAAATTATGAAATAGGACCTATGTGAAAATTTTTGAAAATGCTATAGGCTAATATGTAGTGGCCTAATAAATAGTAGTGCAAAATAGGAGGATTTGCATGTCAAACTCCCCATTTTATGTGTAGTGGCTGGCCATGGTGTTAATGGTAGACAACATGTGCAAATTTTTTATTGAAGTTATGGCATAAGTATGAAACAAATAATATATGTTATTTTGTGTCACAAAATGTTTAGTAATAGAATAACAAAAAGGAAGAAAAGGAAGGTTTTTGTTCATTCTTGTTCATGAAAGCTGAAAATAGAAGAGAAAGGAGAGGAAAAGAGCTCTTGAATGTTCGGTCATTTGGGGAATAAAAATCCAAGCTCAAGAGCATAGAGGGGCAAAATTCGGATAAGGGAAAAGAGAAAGTAATCGAATAGCCGTTGTAATCGTTCGGCAACAGTCAAGGTAAGTTCTTAAGTGTTTAAGCTTGATTCCTTTTTATATGCCTAAGAGTTAAATTAATATGGTAAAGGGAATGTAAATTTTATTTAGTTAATGTACCGAATATGTAATGATTTAAGGCCATAAGCCGATTATGGCTATTATGCCTAAGTTGAATTGGATTTGGAAATTTGATGCACTAAATGAGTGTTACAATGAATAAACTATGCCGTATATGTGCTGGTGGAGATATCACGATTGTGATTATTGAATATCTAAAGGAAACCATGATGTGTATACAATTATTATATTTAGTCCGTTGTGGTAGCCGAAGGTGGCTTGGTACTAAAATGATTAAATGTGAACTTCGATGAGGTAACTGTTAGTGGTCGATGATATAAGTTATGCATTATAATATATATTCGAGTTTCAAACCTAACAGGTGTAATGCCAGTGAAATGACATTGGACTTAAAGGTCTAGTAGGCTTATGGCCGGTGATGAAATCAAGTTATTACCTAGCAGGCAAATTGCCGATAAACTATTAAAAGTGTGGTGCTATAAGACTATGGGCTAATACGATATGTGGATTCGTTCCGTATAGTAAATTATTCAGGTATGAACAACCTAATTAAGTACATGTAAATTAAATGAATTTGATGATTGATGTGAATCGAACGTATAAGAAATGGTTTCATGTTTATGTTCAACTATGAGACCTTGTGTTAAATCGACAATCGAATTCGTTCAAATACATTAAGTTGGTCAGGTATGCGATATGTACTTATGCATGTTAAATCGATTGGAATTGAATCACAAATGTGAATTGAGAAGCATAGGTAAAAATGCCTATATGTGAGTAAGGGTAAAATCATCGTAAATTATCGATAAGGATGGGCTATGTGCGGAACCATCTTATAATTGCTAATTTGAAAGGTTGTGTACAAATCAGTGAGCAATATGTACATATTAGATGAATTGTGACCTTTTGGTTCTACCTGAATTAAGTTGTGCGATAAATAATTTATGTATATGACTTAGAGTCGAATGGTCACTATGGGTTAAGTTTGAATGGTGAAATGGATATGTGATATTTACGTATGACTTTTGAACTGAAATGTAAATGATGGTGTTCATAAGGAGCTTATATCCGAATGTAGCAAATGACTACTAATGTGATATGTTGAATGAGAGGTGTTAAAATATGATTAAATATGCATGATATTTGATGTATATCAGGGTTAAATCCCTAGGCTTCGTGCTGGTATTATATTCGAGTTAAATCCCGTAGGCTTTGTGCTGGTATTATATCCGGGCTTAAAGACCCATAGGCTTCGTGCTGGTAAAATATCCGGGTTAAATCCCGAAGGCTTCGTGCTGGTATTATATCCAAGTTAAATCCCGCAGGCTTCGTGCTGGTATTATATCTGGGATAAATCCCGCAGGCCTAGTGCTGGTATTATATTCGGGCCTTCGTGCCTAGCAGGCTTCGTGCCGGTGATGTGTATTCGGGCCTTCGTGCCTAGTAGGTTTCGTGTCGGTGATGTGTATTCGGGCCTTCGTGCCTAGCAGGTGTAATGCCGGTGAAATGATATGTTATGTGAATTCGGTGTTCCTTGTAAGATAAGGGTTTAGCCGAATGTTAAAGATGAAATGATAGTGTATTGTATCATGCTTATATGGCCTAATGGCAAGTATAACATGTTGGTAAAAATGCAATATGCTTTTATAATCGAATGATAAGTTTGAAATGAACGTGAGTGAAATGTTATGCATAAGCTATCAAATGCTAAGTGTGAAAATGAGATGAAAGAAAAGTGTTTGAGATATATAATTATATACGTTCGAATGATGTTAGTACTTAATTGATATGAATATGTTATATGGAACTTGTTGACTTGATTATTCGGGCCTTTGAGCTTAGGAAACTATAATGCTGGTGAAATATTATTCGGGCCTTCGAGCCTAGCAGGCTATAATACCGGTGAACTGATATCGGGCCTTGAGCCTAACAGGCGAAATGCCAGTGATTTGAGAAAATTCCATGACTAAGGTACCTCGTGTTAGGTTGACAAATGAATACATTCAGTACGTTAAGTGGGCCAAGTACGCATTATGTACTCACATGTGAGTTTGATCTGCAATGAATCATAAGCGTGCATTGTGATACATACGTGAATAAATGTTATAACTATATCTATGATCATGATACACCGGGTCAGGGTGTGAAAGTATGTGAAAGTATTCGATTTAATTATGTTATACGAATTCAGATTAAGTGTGATAAGAATACTGAACGTGCATTATGTGTTTGTGTGTATTCGGCCAGATGGCAATATACCTAGAATATGGCCACTTAAGAAATTGAATAATCGAAGTATAATTGCGTTTATTTGTTTGCATTGCTTAAGACTTACTAAGCTTATGAAAGCTTACTCCGTTGTTACATTCCTCTGTTTTATAGATTGTTGACTTAGGTTACCTGCTCGGGTTGGAGTTTGTCGGAGATATTATCACACTGTCGAGCTCACACTATTGGTGTAAGTAAATCCTAGTATTTCGAGTCTATGGCATGTATAGGGTTTTAATGTTGAGTATGTGATATTATAATTTAGCCAAAGGTGTTGGCTAGTGATGTTTTGGGCCTGGTAAGCCCATATATGGGACAGATTGCATGTGAAAAGAAAAGTTTTAAATTGATTGAAATTTTTCGGCACTATTTTTGTGTGATTGACTGAGTTTAAGTCGGCAACACCTCGAACCTGTTCCGGCGAGGGATACGGGCAAGGGGTGTTACACATAGTGTCCCGATTATGGGCCTATGAGACCCAAAACATGCATTAAGAATGTTCCAGGACTAAACCGAGGGCTTAAGAAAATCTTAGGAAAATTTCTAAAGTTAAGCCTCACACGCCCGTGTGGAGGCAATGCATATGCCCGTGTGCTTGGGACACACCCGTGTGTTTACTACCATGCATACTAACCTAGAAATTTTAGGTGCAGGGGACACACGGCTGTACCACACGCCCATGGAAGTGACCATGTGTCACATACGGCATAGACACACACCCATGTGTCTACTTGTGTGGACCTTTTTAGAGGCTACAATCGAAGCCAATGGTCACCCTTAACATCCACACACATCTGTGAACTTCTATGGTATTTAACAGGGCCTAAATATGCCCAATGACTACCTTCAATGGTCTATTGCATATTAACCTCATCTCATTGGTTTTTCACATGCTAGATCATCCTCTTTGTATTAAGGATTACCATATCATCAAACACACTTAGACTTGGCTTATTTTATAACTCATTGCCAATTATGACCTAGCCATCTCCAAGTGATTTGGCCACATTGCACATGTCCATTCATGATATACCACATTTAACCTTCTCATGAACATTTAAACACCAACATGCACAATTAGTAAGTTACAACCTACATCAAAATGAGCCATGTCTTATGGCCATATACGAAATGAATTGGTATATCATTCAAGCCCTTACATTGGATAACCAATGACACATATAACAAAATAACCAAAAACCTATACATGCTATTGAAACAAAGTAAAGGTATCTATATACCAAAGCAAGATAAGATGATAGTGTTGATAGTACTCCAATCGTCTTCCAATCTTCACGAGTCCACGAGTTCTGTAAAACAGGGAAAGGAAAGGGGCAAGAATTAACATGCTTAGTAAGTTCGGATAATGAGAAGGTAAACTTACCGGTTACTTTGCATACAACTATAAAACATATTCATGCCAAACATACATAGTATAAATCCCCTATTACATATACTCAATCATCAAGTTAGTTTTCTCTCAAGCAATATAGCATTATTCTTAGGTGAGCTAATCAATTCAAACATTTCCATTCTCGTTTCTCATTATAGTCCCATTGAATTTCTTAGAAATCTCGATGGGTATCCCGTTTACCATCAAGTCATGCTAGTGACCATTTTAAATATACACTCCCGTAAGCCCTACTCTTATGGTGGGATTACTAATCCAGGTTAAATCCCTCATAACATAAATTCAAGGAGTATTGTCGGGATTACCATTCCAGGATAAATCCCTCATAACGACAATTACTGCAATACGATCAGATTTGAAATGCCAGTCCAGGCTAATTTTAGCCCTTAATCATATTACCCATCCGGGCTAAATCCACAATGCACATATATTCATTTGGAGGTTTGATCACTTAAGGAATAGCTGCCCAGGCTGGATCCTTACTATACAGAGATCATCGGATTACCCGTCCAGGCTAAATCCCTTTCTGTAACACATGCAAGATCTCATGTCCTGTAAATGTGACATCCCTAATTTGACCCTAGTCAGAAAGTGGTTTCGGGACCACAAAACCGAGTCATAAAAATAATTAACTGTTAAATTCTATGTTTATTATATGTGTAAATGCATGTGTGAAAGTTTCATGCTTTGATTTTGTCATTTGTATGTAAAATTTATAAGATAGGTCTCATGTGATAAAACTTGAAAGTGTGATACGTAAATTTGTAAAGTGTCAAATAATGCATGAAATGTTAACATGAGGGATTTGCATGTCAAATGGACCAAATTTGTTTAGTGGCCGGCCATAAATGATGGTTGATGTATAATATATGTTTTATTTAAGTATTATAATAGGTAATAGCTTTATTTTTGAAATAAAATTAATTAGTAAAACAATAAAAGATGATAAAAAAAAAGATAGATGTTCATTTTCTTTCTTGATTGCTAAATTTGGGAAAGAAAAAAATGGTGAAGAATAAGCCAAGGCATTCGGCCATGGTTGTCTCCATTTAAAGGTATGTAATGCAATTTTTTTTTATTTGTAATTGATTATGAAATTAGATGGATGAATACATAACATAGATAACCCATGATTTAAATTCATGAATTAATGAACAAGTGTCCATTCGGCAAGTGCTAAATTGATATTATTTTTGATAAGTTTTTGGGAAGATGTTAATTAGATGTTAAATAGCTTGAATGATGGCTAAATAAGTAGAATTCATGGTTGAAAAGTATGAATTAAAATTGCCGTATGTGTGTATGTGTATTTTGGAAAGAAAAAAATGTTGTTGTTTAGTTGAGTTTTATTTGGTGTGTACATTCGATCAAAAAGGGGGAAGAATAAAAAAAAATAAATTTAAAATGTTATGGTTTGTTTTAAAGTTGGTTAAATGGTTGTGGTCATTGCCGAATACATTTGTATTAGGGAAAAATATGATTAAACATCGGTTGATGAGTTAATTATATAAGTATATTCGGTTATATAAATTTGATTTGTATTTGAAAATATAATAAGCCTTAAGATATTGTGTTTGTGTATGTGAACTAGACGTTTTATGGATATTCGGCTAAAAAGGGGTAAATGGCTAGGTCGTAGGAATTGGAGTGATACACATTCGTCATTAAGGTTATATGTACTTGGTAATGTGAGTTATATATTAAGTAAGTTATTTCTTCGAAATGTATATTCAGTCATTGTTTAGCATAGATGGAACCAATGTGCAAATTGCTACATTTGATCATGAAATGAAATTTGTATATGAAAACTAAATTTGAGTGGTTAGGGCCGAATGTGGTATATGAGATATTAAGGCATGTTATGATTATATATATATGTGTGTACGTGGTTGTGCATAAAAATGAGTAATTGATTAAATTGTGTTAGTCACACATAGGTATATAAATATATGCCTTAGGGAAGTACCTTGTGACATAGAGACATTCAGTTATACATATATATATTATATATAGATAAATTCGTGTAAATAATAGGCATGATATCGAGTCATAGTACATTTTATAAAACTTAACATGTATGGAGGTTATATGATTGTCAAATGTGATTATTAAAGAATTAAAGTTGAGTAGGTAATTAAACAAATTCAATTGTTTAATTTTAAAGCTCAAGAGCAAAGAGGAACTAAATCAGATAAGGGGAAGGAGAAAGCAATCGAGTAGCCTACCCGTAACTGTTTGACAACATCCGAGGTAAGTTTCTAGCATATAAGTTTAGTTATAATGAAGAATGATATGGAATACGGGTAAATATGGGACTATGAATTGGTGTAATTACCTATAGTAAAATGATAAGGAATAAGTTACTTCTATGAGCCTTAGCCGATTGGTTATTAGAAAAGTGATATTTAAATTATGATATGTATGTGATAATAAGAAGTACTTATATGTGATGATATGTTTTGAACTCAAATGGTAAATTCTTAAGTGTTTGGACTTGGAAATTTAAGAGCAAATTGTAATAATCTGCTTAGGACAACAGCAGTAGCATGATTTTTGAAAATCACCATAAATTGTTGGAGTGGAATTAGAGACTGAATAAAATATTTAATCAAAGCTCAATGAGTCTAGTTTCTTATAAAATAAACAGTGCAAGCAAAGGAATTTCCTATAGGGAGATATTTAAAGTTGTGTGTGACAGTGTCAGAATGAATCTGAAATCCCCTGTTGTGTATTTAGAAAATCATTATAAATAGTAAAAAAAATTTTATAAGATAAAATTTATATTTTTAGACTCCTTAATGAGTCTAGTTTCAAATGAAATAAACAAGAACATATCTTGAAATCTGTACAATGAGAAATTTGATTCGTAGTGAAGAGTGGTCAGTATAGTCGATCAGTGAAATAGGGGAAACTTTAAGAAAATTATGGTTTTTATTGGCCAAACCAAAAATCCTGAAAATTTTATGGATAGAAGATATATGAGTCTATTTTTGGGGAAAATTTACGGCACTTCATTTGGAGTTCCGTAGCTCCAGTTACAAATAATTTAATGATTGTTGCTCAAGAAAATAGCTTGTAGTGAATCTGTGATTTTGTTGTAAACATTGATGAAACTAATTGAGTTGCTTACAAGCTATTGCTGAATTGATGTACAAGATAAATATATAGGTGGTGAGGCCAAAATGGCTAAAATTTAAATTTGTGTAAGTTATCCGAATGGCTATTTTATAAACGTAAGCAATGTATATGAATTATGTGTTGATAGTTTTATAAATTGAAGGTGTAGTGACTTATATGTTGTTTAGCCGAATGGTTGTCATGAGAAGAATGTAAGTCATGTGTGTATTTTCTTATTTAGTTGGAAGTTTATTGAAAGGGATATACATATATATATGTATTAAAGTCGGATGATATTATGACATGAAGTTAAGGAACATGCTATATGCTTATATTCGAATGAGGTTAATGAATTACAATGGTGATAGTTGTGTGAAATGTGGTAACATGTGATTAAATATACATGGAATTTGGAAAGTATCCGGGTTAAAACTCGCTGACTACGTGATGTGGCCTAATGGCTCTGGTGAAATGAGACTAGCTATATTGAGATACGAATAAGTTCGAATGAAATGATACCTTATTAATGTGTTTCCGTGTTGGAAAAATCGAAGGTATGTGAATTGACGTGTATACAACTTTGTGAATTAACTATGATGACATATCCGGGCTTAAAGTTCCGCAGGCTTGGTACTGGTAACTGGATTCGGATTTTTGTTAAAACCTAGTAAGCTATGGCTAAGTGTCTTGAATTATTTCAAACCGAAGACCATTTGTATATCTTTAAGATAAGGATTTAATTAGTTTCATAAACATTTATTAATTTGAGTTGTATTCGGCAGGATGTGCAAATACAAGGTATGGATTGCATTTGGTCATTTATGTATATGTGATAAGGAATATGTTTAGTCCCTTATATACGTATACGAAACTTTAATACTTGTCATGATTTGATTATTTGAAATATTAATGTGAATATGAACTAAAGAACTAAGCTCCTAAATACATATATACATTTATGTATGTGCACGAAATGAGTGCATATGATTAAGTGGTTAGAGGTATTGAAAGATTGAATTGGTAATTGGTAACTATGGAAACGGTAAGTGTACAAAGGTTAAGTATATGGTAAGTGATACTTACTTGCTATGTTAACTCGATTTCGTTTGTATTACAAATGTACTTTTGAAATCACTTATGAGATGGTTATAAGTTATATTCAACGAGTATTGACTCTATCAAATTGTTTATGTAATATGAAAACATGAATATGTGTTTCCAAATATGGAAACCGAATGTGATTATAGTGTTATGTGTTAGTTCGACTGATTAAACTAAAAATAGCATTGATGTTTTTTTTTAAATGCGAAGGGGTATATACTCTTAAATTTGGATGAAATAGATGAATTACATGTGTATACATAGGGTTTAATCTATTTGACCGAATGGTGATATATCTTGACATTTCAAAACGTGATTTGTGTAAGGTCTAATCTTATGCGACTTAGTAATAAATCAACAATTACGGATGTTCAGCACATTAAGTTGGCCAGGTATGTATTATGTACTTGTGTAGGCTTATTAAGCCCATCAAGACTTCACTTGGATTTTGTGGAAGTTATAAATGTATTTAATCCAGCAAAGTTAATTGTTTTACGTAAGACTTACTAAGCCTAGAAAGCTTACTCTGTTGTTATGTTTCTCTGTTTTATAGATTATCAAATTTGGCCTTTGCTCGGGGATCGTCAATAACTTGTCACACCATCATTATCCACTGTATGGTACTACTATGTTTTGGATTATTTTATGACATGTATAGAATAGACTAGTAGCGGAATAATACTCTGGTTAATGTATATAAGCCATGCGAAAATGGCATCCTTTGAATGTGTACTTATAGAAGTTTAATTTTATCCATGGCTGTATTTAGCATTTATCTAAATGAATGATCTTTATTTCAAGAAAAAGTTTAAAATTTTACTGTTCTGACATGAGTTACAAGTCTGGTAATACCCCTTTCCTATTCCGACAACGGTTACGGGATAGAGGTGTTACAGTAAACAAGAATTTACCCATCGAATCTCTGTTTTTTATTCAATCGGGACAATTGTCATCTTTTTCATTTTACACAACCACATTTCATGGATTGTCATTCAATCAATATCTAAATTAACATATATCTTAGAATATGCCTTTTCAAGTATATTTAAAGTTTACTTTGAGTTACACGAACTTACCTGGTCATTACTTCGGTTTCGTATTTCAATTATTCCAAAACCTTTCGTTTTCCATGGTCGACCTCTAGAATTGGTTCTTCGGGGTCTATATCAGTAAAAATGAATTATTAATACTTCACAGTGTTCATTTCTGACCTAAAACTCATCCTAGGGCAAATTTACCATTTTGCCCCTAACTTTTACACTTTTACAAATTAGCCCTTAGGCTCGAATAATGAAATGCATGAAATTTATTGAAAACCCGAGCCTAGCCGAATATTTTTCATGCTTATGCCAGCCCATATTTTCTTCTATTTCACATTTCTACCCCACATTTTATGATTTTTACAATTAGGTCACTTCTTGGTGTTTTTATGAGAAATCACTTAGTAAAAGATGTTTATCTAACATTTAACTTTCATAACCCTCCATAAATCATCAAAGAACAACCATCTCATGCATGGGTCAAATTTCTAACATGAACCCTAGCTTGAAATAGGGGTAGAAATAGAGAGAACATGTTACGAAGATCTCAAAAATACAAAGAACGTTAAAAACAGGGCTAGGGAGCACTTACTATTGAGCTTGAAAATGTTGAAAACCCTAGCTATGGAGACCCTTCAATTTTTGGCAGCCATGGAGAAGAATATGGCTGAATTTTGCTTACTTTTTCCCTTTTTATTAATTTTGTTACCAAATGACCAAAATGCCTTTCCTTACTAACCTTTCAAAATTTTCCATGCATGCCCATTTTTGTCCAAAAACTTAGAAATTGGGAAATTGCTATTTAAGGCCTCCAAATTAATAATCCATAGCAATTTCATACTAATTGCTTCTAGAACCCAAGTTTTGCAATTTTTTCAATTTGGTCCCTAATTTCCAGTTGGACACCTTATACTTAGAATTTTTTCATGAAACTTTAACACATGCTTATTTTCGTATTCTAAACCTCATAAAAATCATAAAAAATATTTTTAAACCTCATAAAAATCATAAAAAAATATTTTAAGTCAGATTGATGGTCCCGAAACCATTATTTCTACTAGGCCCAATTTTGGGATGTTGCAAAATCCTTCCAACCACCTCTTAAAATTCAACCACAGCTCCTTACACTCCTCAAACACTCAAGTTTCAGTCAAACCACAACTCTTCCATGGCCAGCAGTAAAAATGAAACACCTCAATGTGCCTACCAGCACTCGAATCCCAGACAACAAGTAAACACAACACGCCACTTATCCCCTAGACCAATAGGTCATTTTTGACATAAAATACCTATATTTATTTTAAAAGCCTACTGACTAGAGAAATGGTTTATTCAAATTAAAAACAAAAATTTTGCACAAGCCAAGTCTTGAACCCAAGACTTCTCAGATTCTTCCAAGGACACTTAATCACTGAAGCAGATACACATTTGTGTACACAAAACATATAAAAAATTGGAATTTTTGGGGCGTTACACATTGGTGAAGTATTTGTTTTGTGTTTTGGCATATACCTAGAATGCTAATACTTCTAGAAATAGTCATCTTGTGTATAATTAGTTTTTGTGAAGGTTATGTTTATAGGATATTTGTTATGTAAATATTCCATATGTTTTGTATTAGTTGCAAATACTTGTTATATGGTTGATGATATATGTTTAATGAAATTGGTTCTTTTAAGAAGTGTATGCTAGAAGTTATCTTTATTTGTGTTGATTTACGGTATGATGTGGTAGATAAGTTGATGGTTCTTGATATTGAATGAATGGAATGTGTGGATGGTTCAGGTTAATGCAAGTTAAATTGAATTGTGGTGTTAATGGGGGCACATTGATTAGGCACATAAGTTGTATGTATTTGACATGTTTTGACTTGTTTGAAGATGTTTTTGATGATGTTTAAAATGGAGTTGTAGGCTTGGCTTGATACCCAAGATAGGTGTAAAATATGTGTAACACCCCAAACCCGGCCTAGACGTTATGGCCGAATCTGACGTGCCACATTGAAATAAAAATCCATGTTTTGTTTTAGTGTTTTTAAATAAATAACTTTTGTTAAGCTAACAAAGTGAATGGAAGCTGGGCACCAGGTAGGAATCCGTAACAGAGGAAGTGAACCGTGAAGGCTGCTTAAGTACCTAGCTCTTTAAATGGATCCAATCCTAGACATACCCACAACCATTGCCACACTTGGTTATATCGATTTGAAATTTATTTAAGTTGATATCTTTGAGAAATCGGATATTCGTAATGTTGTGTTGTTTGGAAAACCAATGTTGTTTTGAAAACGCGTCCTAAGTCTAGCCCATTTAATATCAACCAGTTTAGAGTTATTAAAAACAAAATAATCCCAGAAAAGAAAAGAAAATAAAGTTAGAATGGCCTTATTACAACCCAAAGAAAATAAAATAGTAAATAAGATAACTTAAAGAAAACCAGTCACTTGTTTCAAAGCCCAAAAGCAATCACTGTGGCCACTCTGAATCCCCTCCGGCTCCAAGTCCCCAAATCAAGGCTCACCTACAAGGTTAAGGAAAGGGGGTGAGTTTGGAAACTCAATGTGTAACAAGCCCATTTCAGAGCCCAAAGCAATATCAGCCTGCTGGGCCTAAGCCCACATCCAATCACAACATATACTAGGCCGAAGCCTTTTCATATTTCATATTACTAGGACAAAGCCTTTACTGTAAATGGTATGGCCAATAGGCCCATTTCAATATCACATGTAATGTCGATGAAAGAATGAATGCAAACCCATTTGGGGAGACTACTCGACCCACCATCCGCTACTCTCCACCCGTACCAACCAACACACCATGTGGGGAATGACTCAACCCACCCAACCAACACACCACTGGCAGCATAGCTGCTTTATCATATAACTGGAGGCCTAGCCTCTTTTAATAACTGGGCAAAGCCCATTTGATAAACTGGGGCAAAGCCCTTTTCAATAAACTAGGGCATAAGCCCTTTTCAATAAACTGGGGCATAGCCCTTTTGCACTTCCTCCATCCATATAAAAACCCAACCCAATACATTTATGAATTCATCATGTGTATTTCATACATATCATGTGCATATCATACATGTCATGTGCATATCATATCAATCATGTATATCATATCCCACGTATCAAATTTATAATTAAACCCTAGGGGTATAATAGTCATTTTTACCTAGGGACAAAACAGTCATTTTCATATTTATAAAGGTAATTTCTTAATTTTACCATATATTAGGGTTTTCCATGTTCATTAACAGTTACTAACAATTCCTATGTTTTAAACAGCGATTCTGGCCCATTTTTAGTGAAACTGAGTAATTAGGCCAAAAACCCCTAATGGGCCCTACTTAGTCGATTTTGCCATCTAGGCCCATTTAGCCTATATTCCATAATGTTGTTACCCGTCTTAATGAGCAATTTAACAGGTTTTCATTCTCTACCAATTTTACCCAAATGGGCCCGAAAGCCCATTAGGCCCAATTTTAGCCCATCGAGGCCCAACTTACCGTAATGCCAAAAATCGTGCTCTTACCTGTTCCAACGATCCTGATCGTCAACTTAGCGAATCTAACCAACCAATGAGCGTTCGCTTGCTCACAAGTCCTCGAAATGCCAGAATTTCGGCATTTCGGCTTTTCAGCATTTATCGTTTTAAGCTATGAAAAAGGGTTCGTTACACACCTATTTTGCGATATTCCTCGACGAGATCTGCTATACGATTTCTCCTACAATCCACCACTTATAAATATGCTCACAATAATTAAACCAAAACGAGAACCATCTATTATCAACACTTACACATTCGGCCACCATCCATAATGGCCTTAAGAACCTTACCTTTGCCAAAATTGATGACTAGCTCTAGCCACTTCGATGATCCAAACTAATCCAAGTCGATCCTATGCCTTGATGCTCCTCCACTAAACAAACCATAAAAAAGATTAAAAGAAAAACCCAATAAGGCCTCTACCTATATTTGGCCACCTCCCTAAACTATAAGGGTTTCGGCTTTTTGTCAACAGTTACCATAGGAATCGTTTAGAGTTCGAGCACTTACCACAGTCTCTCTTCTTGAATCTATTTATGCCTATAAGATAAAGGGACTGGCCAGCAAAAAAAGTGAAAAGAAAAAGAGGTTTGCTGGTCAACAAAGAATCGGCACCACCTAGTCTCCACGGATTTCGGCTTTTGCGGTATTTCGGCAGAAGTGGAGGTAAGAAAAATAATAGGTGAACGAAGGGGAGTAGTGGGCTGGTTTGAAAGAAGGAAAAGGAAGAAAAGATGAATGGGAGGAAGGTAGATTCAGCTGGGAAAGAAAAGAGAGAAAAAAGACTACAACAAAACGAGAAAACGATACACCCTAATTCCTATTACCGAAAATGCTACCCTAAAACCCCTCTGCCGAAATCCCCTCAATTCGGTTAAGCTCTATCCTTCTCTCAAATCCCTAAAATCTCTTCCCTTATCCCTCCTTAATCCATGCATCTGACTGTTTCAAACTCTCCCCCACAGATTTTCGTTCAGCTTTAAACTCTAGCATGAACAAGCATAAAAATAACATTACCTTTGCCATCACAGGGAATCGAACCCAGGTCTTTCCCCAACACTTAGACACCACCTTTATAGCTCCCTAGTGCCGTCACTTAGCCACTTTACCAAAGGCTCATTTGTGTTACATTTCACCCACAAATTTTAATAAGACCACCTATCCAAGGTCCCTAACTTCTTAAGTCCAAAATTCAAAAATTCCATCGGGTTTTGGCCAATACATGGGCTTTCCATAAGCCCATTTACCTACTCAAATTTTGAATTCCACAACCAAATACCAAATTTTTAAAACATTTACCAAAATATCGAGAATCGCAAAAAACTCGAAAATCAGGATGTTACAACTGTACCCTCCTTAAAGAAATTTCGGCCTTAAAATTTACCAAGATCCAAACAGCTGAGGGTACTGCTGACGCATTGCCTCTTCGGTCTCCCAAGTAGCTTCTTCCTTGCCATGGTTCCTCCAAAGTACCTTCACTAATAGGACTGACTTCCTTCTCAACACCTTGACGTCGGGATCAAGTATTTGCACAGGTTTTTCTTCAAAGGTCAAATCCGACCGTACTTCGATTTCTGCAACTGGCACGATATAAGTTGGGTCCGAACAATATCGCCTTAGCATGGACACATGAAAGACGTCGTGAATACGATCCAGCTCTGAAGGTAACTCTAGTTGATAAGCCACTGGCCCTATCCGCTTAATAATTCGATAAGGCCCAATAACCTGTGGACTCAACTTGCCCTTCTTACCAAATCTCAATATCTTATTCCAAGGCGAAACTTTCAAAAAGACCATGTCCCTAACTGCATATTCAATATCCTTACGCTTCAGATCGGCATAAGACTTTTGTCGATCCGCTGCCTCCTTTAACCGATTCCTGATCACCTTAATCTTGTCTTCGGTATCTGTTTCCAATTTCGGCCCAAGTACTTGCCTTTCCCCCAATTCCGCCCAACAAGTAGGCGAACGACACCTTCGCGCATATAGTGCTTCGTAAGGAGCCATCTAAATACTTGCTTGGTAACTGTTGTTATACGCGAACTCCGCCAATGGAAAATAGGCCTCCCAACTGCCCCTAAATTCAATAACACAACCTCTCAACATGTCTTCTAGAATCTGAATGACCCTCTCTGACTCCCCATCCGACTGAGGGTGAAAAGCCGTACTAAAGTCCAATCGCATTCCCAATGCCTCATGGAACTTCTGCCAAAACCGAGATGTAAACCTTGGGTCTTGGTCAGAAATTATCAATACTGGCACTCCATGCAACCGCACTATCTCTGCCACATACAACTTAGCCAGCTTCTGAAGTGAATAATCGGTTCAGACGTGTATGAAATGGGCAGATTTCGTGAGCCTATCTACAATTACCCAAACTGAATCCTTCTTAGAAGGTGTCAATGGCAACCCACTTACAAAATCCATAGTTACCCTTTCCCACTTCCAAAGTGGTATCTTTACCGACTGTAACAATCTTGAAGGCAGTTGATGTTCTTCACTTGTTGACACGTCAAACATCTCCCCACAAATTCAGTCACTTCTCGCTTAAGCCTAGGCCACCAATATAGCTCTCGCAAGTCTCGATACAACTTACTCCCTCCTGGATGCATATCACAAGGTCCGTTATGTGCCTCTTTCAAAATCATCAATCTCAAGCCAGAGTCCTTCGGCATACAAATTCTTCCTTGAAAACAAAGAACTCCATCATTATTTAACCCAAAGTCGGGATTCTCCCCCTTCTCAACTTGCTGAAACCGAGAAACCAACGACTCATCCTCCAACTGTTGCTTCTTAATCTGTTCTACCCAAGCCGGTCTCACTTGTAACTCTGCCAATAAGCTTCCATCGTCATACAAACTTAGACGAGCAAACATTGCCTTCAACTCCGCCACAGTCCTTCGACTTAACGCATCAGCCACGACATTTGCCTTAGCTGGATGGTACTCAATCGAACAGTCATAGTCCTTTAACAACTCTATCCACCTTCGTTGTCTAAGATTCAGCTCCTTTTGAGTCAGCAAGTACTTAAGACTCTTGTGGTCCGTATAGATGATGCATCTCTCCCCATACAAGTAATGCTTCCATATTTTAAGCGCAAAAATCACCGCTGCCAACTCCAAGTCATGCGTAGGATAGTTCACCTCGTAAGGCTTAAGCTGTCGTGAAGCATAATCGACCACCTTACCTTCTTGCATCAACATGCAGCCCAAACCTATATGTGACGCGTCGCTGTAAACAGTGAAATCCTTACCAGACTCTGGCTGAATCAACACTGGCTGAATAAACAGTGAAATGCGATAAAAATCAATTTTCGAGCATAGGGGTAAAATTGTCATTTTGTGAAAGTCTAGGGACAAAATAGTCAATTTGCCCAATTATGAACTTTCAGGACTTTAAATTGATATGCTGATGAAATAAATGAATTTTATTAATTTAGATCAAGAGAAACGTGATTCGGGTCTTGATCGGGGTAAGAACAAAGTTTACGGGGATTAAGCTCGTCTTCATCATTTTGTATCGAGGTAAGTACATATGTAAATAATGTGTTATCGAAGTTTACTTTGGTATATTTTAATAATACACATGTATAACTAGCTTATTATTGTTATGTACCTCAATTCTAATTGTTTCCATGAATGTATAAACGACATGTTATGCGAGTAAATTATGACGTGAGCAAAATGAGATGCTATTCGATTGGATATGAAGCCCGTTGAACCTTAGACATAGCATAGGATACAAAGGGGTATGTTATAAAAACTGTCGTCTGAACTCATGAGTTGAGTCTGAGTTAATGAGTTAAATGCTATAGGTAACATAGGTCCAGGTACTGGCTTTGTGTACAGACCCATGAGTGGCTCAATGAGAAAATGTTACTTGATGACAATTGGTCGGGGTCCTAACTTGATAGAAAGGCTCGTGAATAGCTCAATTTTGAGCGTTTCATAGCACGAGGTAACCCTAATTTCGTATATGGCATTTAGATACAATTTCCCCACGTATCCAAATGTATTTCGAGAGTTCAACGGGTAACCCAAAGATTTAGTTGGTGAATACTTTGATGAGGCATGTATACCGAACTCATGGTTAGGACTTGAGTAAGGAACAAGGTGTATTAAGTATACATAAATGAAAGGAAAAGTAAGATAGAGACGTTAAGTGATTTTTATCTTTTAAGCATGACAAGCTACCGTTGGATGGATATGATCTTCTTATAATTACACTTCATTTGCATATATGTACTTACTAAGCTCCCACACTTACCCTCTTTTCTTTTCTTTCCTTATAGTACCGACAAGCTAGCATCAGAGATCAAGTGACATCAAAAGCTTCGATCACACTATCACTGAAGACCTTGGTATAGCTAGTTTCATTGTTTTGTTTTCTAGCATGTATAGTGACTCAAGTATTTGTTTAGTGTTTTTTTAGTTAGCCATAATGTGTTGGCTCATATGATGAATACGATACTCATTTTGTATAAGGTTATGTATGATGGTCAATACTCATTTTGATTTATAATTGGAAGATGACACGTAACATTCGTGACAGGTTTTAAATATTTATAATGAATCGTTCTTGAAACTATATATTATCACGATTAAGGCAAGTGTACCTATTGAACAGTAGTATAGCTTTAGCAAGACTGGATTGTCAAACCCAAAGGAACTAAAAGTACTAGTAATGACTGTCTTTTTATTATCTAGCCTAAGAATAATAGGGTTTGTTTTAACTAACTAATTAACTAAACTAAGAATTCACAGAAAATAGAATTGGGGAATTGCTTTTGGAAAAACGATTGAATTAAGACAATACCTAAGGAAAAATCCACCTAGACTTCACTTGTTATTTGACTCTGAATCGGAGGATTTATTCATTTGACTTTGTAACACCCTGAATTTGGGCCTAGAAGTTTTGGGCCTTGAGCATGGGAGCGGTTGAAGGCAGGTTATAATATTTTGTTGTGCGTGTAAATTTTGTTAATGAAGGCTTGTTTTAGTGGTTAAGTGTGTTGAGAAGTGTTGGAGAAGTCCTAGGTTCAAATCTGGACTCTAGCAAAAATTTTGGTTTAAGGTGAATCAAACCCTAGGTGTAGTAGGTAGGCCTTAAGAATATTGTTGGAGAAATTGTGACACAAAAAAACCTTATGGCTTAGTGGCAAGTGGCGTGTGGAGCATTTAAGGGGAGGCATGGGTTCGAATCCCATTGCAAGCAAAGAGCATTTATTTTACTAACAGGGGGCGGCAAGAGCTGGTGTTGAATTTAAACTCTGATGTTGGAGGGATCCCACATCGGGAAGCTAACATAAGAGTGGATGGGAAGCTGGCTTTAAATAGAGAGAACCATGAGGAGAGTAAAGGTACCTTTCTTGGCTGATCCCTTTCGCTTTATGGCGTGCTCGTTTGGGTTGGGCGTCGGCTAAGAGTGCTTGGAGCGTGGATTAACTCCAGTCTCCAATCAGGTGTGTATTTATCACTACTCTTGTTGTAGGATGGCTACTTCGGGCTGCGATGGGCCGAAAGGGGCCATGTGGGCCTAATGGGCCTACAGGCCCAATTGGATTAAGTTTTTTGATTGTGTAGTAAATATTGGACTAGGCTAGGTGAATCTCATATTTGTGGCTAGGGTTGGGCATAAAGGGCCACACGAGCGTGTGGGCCCATTTGGGCCGAGAAGGGCTTTAGGCCCATTCGTATTGTTATCCATGTTTAGAATACTTTAGTTTACCAATTACTGAAATGCCCTTGACTTGGAAAAATACCAAAGTACTTTCGATTTTCAGAATTACTGTTTTACCCTCGATTTACAGAATTACCATTTTACCCTCGATTTACAGAATTACCGTTTTACCCTCAGTTTATAGAATTACTGTTTTACCCTCGATTTATAGAGTTACTGTTTTACCCTCGATTTGTAAAATTACCATTTTACCCTCGATTTACAGAATTACCGTTTTACCCTCAGTTTACAGAATTACTGTTTTACCCTCGATTTATAGAATTATCGTTTTACCCTCAGTTTACAGAATTACTATTTTACCCTCGATTTATAGAATTATCGTTTTACCTTCAGTTTACATAATTACTGTATTACCCTCGATTTACAGAATTATCGTTTTACCCTCGATTTGTAAAATTACCGTTTTACCCTTGATTTACAGAATTACTAGTTTACCCTCAGTTTACAAAATTATCGTTTTACCCTCGATTTATAGAATTACCATTTTACCCTTGATTGTGAAATTACTGAAATACCCCTATAGGGTAGAATTACCGAAATGCCCCTATAGGGTAGAATTACTAAAATACCCTTATAGGGTAGAATTACCGAAATACCCCCGTAGGGTAGAATTATCGAAATACCTTTGTAGGGTAGAAATACCGAAATACCCCTGTAAGGTAGAATTACCGAGATACCTTTGTAGGGTAAAATTACCATTTTGCCCCTAGAGTGTTAAATGACTGTTTTGCCCTTGTGGGCAAGTGACTGACTTGGACTGTGTGTTGGACAAATTTGATTGTGAATATATGCTGGTGATATGAATGACTTGACTGTGATTGTTTGATTCAAATATGGGCATGACATTCTGCATACATGACATGTTGCATGGGCTGGGATTTTGTACGGAGGAAGCGTTCTGGTGGCTATGCCACAAATATCTGTTCTGGTGGCTCTGCCACAATATCTGTATTTGGTGACTCTGTCACAATATCTGTTGACCGATCGATGGCTAAGTGCCGATCACGCTACCGAAGGCTGTGTGCCGTTATTGTGGGCTTCGTGCCGATTATAGACCCGTTATTAATGGCTTTGTGCCAACCTAAATATGGCTTTGTGCCATATTGACTATGGCTTCGTGCCAAACGTATTTACCTGTAGCTATGTGCCTAACATATTTGTTGACGACTCTGTGTCGATCATATTTAGCGAAGGCTGTACGCCAGTTGTATTACCGTCACTGATGGCTATGTGCCGAAGTTATTACAGTTATCTATGGCTTTGTGCCACGTATTCTGTTAGGTGGTTTTGCCACATTATCTGATTCTGGTGGCTCTGCCACAATATCTGTATCTGGTGACTCTGTCACAATATCTGTTCTGGCAGCCATGCTGCAAATTCTGTGGTGTGTAGCGGATGGGTGGGTCGAGTTGTCTCCCCACATGGTGTAAGGTTGGTACGGGGGTGTATACGGCTGGATTGGGTTGGGAGTGCATTCACATTCTGATTCTGATTCTGTCACGTGATTCTGATTCTGTTACTAATATTGATTCTGATTCTGATTCTGTTACCGATTCTGATTTTGATTCTCATTTTGGTTCCAATTCTGATAATGTTTCTTATTCTGTAATGGGCTAAGGTCCATTTGGTACTGTCTGTTGTAATGGGCTAAGACCCGATTGGTACTGAAATTGTAAGTAAGGCTGGGGCCAGACTTTTAATTCTTTTAGATGACTGACTGTTCCTTTTTATAGTAGGGGATTTCACACTAAGTTTTTGTAAACTCACCCCGTTTATTAACCTTTCAGGTAATTTCCAGCCTTAGATGGATCGGGGTTGCTAGGGGCTCGGAGGAAGCCACACACACTGTTTATGTTACAGTTTTGATTATTACCTTTAAATTATTTTATATGGGTTGTAGTAAAGCCGTTGTAATTTTCTGGATTTCAAATTTGGAATTTTATTTATTGTTCTTATAATTGCTAGTATTAGAACACGATTTTTCAAAGCAACTACTGTTATTCAAAACATCTCGTAACCGTAATTGTTTTTAAAGTAAGTTTTCGCAACTACCAAGATTTTTACAAAGTTGTTAAGAATGTTATTCAGCTGAGGTTTTCTAACAAGGTTTAAAAAGGGTATAAGTTTTTAATTATTAAGAAGGGTTTTTAATGGAAACATGGTTTTCGAAAAACACTTCAATGTGACACGCCAAGTTCGAGCCAAACTTCCAGGCCGGGTTTGGGGTGTTACATTTAGTGGTATCAGAGCCAAGTTGCAACAACTGGGCTGTGGATTGGGTTTTCAAAGGTTGAATTTTAGAAAATTATTTTCAACTACGTGGTCTGTTTGAAGTATTTCTCTTAAAAAGTGTGGCACACCGAGTCTCCGGCATCGAATCCGTAAGTCTTCTGAATACTTTTGTCTGTTTAGAAATTGAAATACTGCAGATTCCTTAGATATTGGTCTGAATTTAAATTTGGTATTTATTTTATATGGATGTAATGTTTGGATATAGAAATTGTATAAATGCGTGATAAATATGTGGCTGCTTCTGTGAATAAGTGTTGTTTGTATGAGATGTTTCAAGTTCTAGTTGAAGTGTGATAGTGATAGTAGGATCAGAGTGCGCAGCGGTAGCGTAGTGGGGTAGATGTTACACGACTACCCTGTTAGATGGAAATTTCGAGGATGAAATTTCTTCAAGGGAGGTAGAGTTGTAACACCCTGAATTTGGGCCTAGAAGTTTTGGGCCTTGAGCATGGGAGCGGTTGAAGGCAGGTTATAATATTTTGTTGTGCGTGTAAATTTCGTTAATGAAGGCTTGTTTTAGTGGTTAAGTGTGTTGAGAAGTGTTGGAGAAGTCCTAGGTTCAAATCTGGACTCTAGCAAAAATTTTGGTTTAAGGTGAATCAAACCCTAGGTGTAGTAGGTAGGCCTTAAGAATATTGTTGGAGAAATTGTGACACAAAAAAACCTTATGGCTTAGTGGCAAGTGGCGTGTGGAGCATTTAAGGGGAGGCTGTGACACCCCTAATTTGACCCTAGTCGAAAAGTGGTTTCGGGACCACAAAATCGAGTCATAAAAATAATTAACCGTCATAGTTGATGCTTATTATATGTATATATGCATGTGTTAAAATTTTATGTTTGAATTTTGTTAATTGTAAGTGAATTTTATTAAATAAGAATTATGTGAGAAAATTTAGAAATGTGCTAGGCAAATGTAAAGTGGCCTATTAATGCATGTTATGAAAATGATGGGTTTGCATGTCAAATTACCCAAAATTAGAGCTAGTGGCCGGCCATGCTATGGGGTGAAACATGTTGGAAACATGTTGTGTTAGTGTGTTATGTTAGAAAGAATAAAATAAGAGGTTAGTAATAAAGTAATGAAAAGAGAGGGGTGATGAAAACAAAGTTGTCTCATCCATGCCCCCCCTCCATTGCCGTGAATTGAAGGAAGAAAACAAAAGAAAAGAAAAAAATGTTCATCTTCTTCTCCTACCTCTCTCTAGCCGAAACTAACCAAGAAATGGAAGAAAGCACACCTAAGGCATTCGGCCATCTTGTGTGGGGAATTAAGGTATGATATCATGTGATTCTTTTGGAATTTTTGTGAAGTTGAGTTTGTTTTGGTGCTCATAACATGACCCATGTGTTAATTTTTGAGTTTGTGTTGCAAGAAACATTTGGTTATGTCCTTATATGTCAAATTGATGATAAATTTTTGATATTTGGTGAATAAATATGGGTTTCGGTCATGGTAGATAACAAAGAATGTGGTTGTTGTTGTTAATTTGGATGAATTTTTGGTGGATAGGTGCTTGAATCAAACAAATGATCATGTGTGTACACTAGGTGCTAGTTGAGAAGAATCGGTCACTATATTGGAGGCCATTGCCGAATATGAATTTAGTTATTGAGAGTGATGAATGTGTTTTGAGTTGATGGAATAAAAGAAGGCTTAAAGATGTGTCACAACAAATTATATGTTAAGCTAAGGTTGTTAAATTATCAATCTTTCTTCCTAGCCGAATATGTGTTTATAAAGTTAAGTTGTTAAATAGATTTTGAAGTTAGCCCATGTATTTATTTTTGAATTTAAGAAGAACGATACATTCGACTATGCTTTGATGTGCTTGGATTGTTGTTCATTGAGTAAATGATTGAGGAATGGTTAGAAGAATTTGAATGCTAAACTAGTTGATTTGTTTATAATGTCCGATTATGATCATTTATAGAGATGTGAATGAATTGTTGTTATGTGAATAAATATTTGTTTGATGATATATATATGTATTCGGCAATAGGATAAAATGTGTATTAAGGTAAGTTTCATGGTGATTATGCTTGTGATGTTGGGTTAATATTTGGCATTGAGTAATGTGGGGTAAGGTGATTAATCGGCTATGAAATTAGCTAAATTAAATAGGTATGTTTAATGATATGCTTAGTATAATGTATGATCTTATAACTCGGTTTGGTATTGAGATAAAGGTTAGATGTATGATTGGATTTTGGTATGTGTTAAATTGGTTAATCAAAGATTAAATGATATGTGATTGCCAAATGTGATTGTTAAGTGAATAATATTAGTTAAGTACTTAAGCAAATCTATTGTTTTACTTAAGCTTAAGAGCAAAGAGGATCAAAGTCGGATAGGGGAAAAGAGAAAGTAAACGAATAGCCGTGGACATCTAATCGTCGACCACTTCCGAGGTAAGTTTTAAGTGATTAAACGTTGAGTAAATTCAATCATAATAGGACATAATGAGTTGATTTAATAAGATATGATGTGGCCATGATATGTATTAAACTCAAATGGTAAGTTCATAAGTGTTTGGACTTGGAAATTTAAGAGCAAATTGTAATAATTTGCTTTGGTCAGCAGCAGTAATGTGATTTTAGAAAATCACTATAAATTGTTGGTGTGGAATTATAGGCTGAATAAAATATGTAATCAAAGCTTAGTTAGTCTAGTTTCTTATAAAAGAGACCGTGGAAGCAAAGAAATTTCCTATAAAGACATATTTAAAGTTGTGTGGGACAGTGTCAGAATGACTCCGAAATCCCCTGTTCTGTTTTTGGAAAATCATTATAATTTGTACAAAAATGGTTATAAGATAAGATTTAGATGCTTAGACTCCTTAATGAGTCTAGTTTCAAATGAAATCAAATAGAACACATTATGAATTCTGTACAATGAAAAATTTGATTCGTAGTGAAGACTGGTCAGATTAGTCAAACAGTGAAACAGGGGAAACTTTAAGAAAAATCTGGTACTGATTGGCCAAACCTAAAATTCTGTAAATTTTATGGATGGAAGATATACGAGTCTATATTCAGGGAAAATTAACAGCAAGTGATTTGGAGTTTTTTAGCTCCAGTTATAAATAATTTAGTGAATATTGCTCAGGAAAACAGCTCGTAGTGAATATGTGATTTTGTTGTAAACATGGATAAAACTTGTTTTAGTTGCTCATAAGCTATTGATTAAACCCATACGTGAATTCTAAATCGTGATATTGTAAAATGATATATGAGTGTTAGACGGATCTTCGATATTAAAATTTGTGAAATTGTAAGTTTATGAGTATTCGAATATGAAATGATAGTATGGCGTAAAATTGAATTATTCATTGGAAAATGATTGATGTAGATTCGACCAAGACAAAGTGTATACATGATAGTATATGTGAAGTATATTTGGATAATTGTGATGTGAATACATGAAAATTTATATTTTGATTTAGGATTTTATGTGATGAATGTGAATGTGTATATATGTGATAAGGCCGAATGGCCAATGTGATGAATGTGAGCATGCATATGTGTGATAAGGCCGAATAGCCAATGTGGTGAGTATGAACATGCATATATGTGATAAGGCCGAATGGCCTATGTGATGAATGTGAACATGCATATATGTGATAAGGCCGAATAGGCAATGTGATGAATGTGAGCATGCATATGTGTGATAAGGCCGAATGGCCAATGTGGTGAATATGAAGATGCATATATGTGGTAAAGCCGAATAGTCAATGTGAAATATATATATGAGATATGTATATGTGGTAAAGCCGAATGGCTAGTGTGAAGTATGTAGGCGATGTGCGTATATTGTGGCCGAACGACCAAATGTGAAAGGTGTGTATTATTAGATATTTGATGAGGCAAATGAATTACAAATATGATAGTCGATGTGAATGTTGTAACATGTGATTAAATGTACATGAAACTTGGAAATATATTCCGGGTGAGACCCGATGACTACGTGTGGAGAGTATGTCCGGGTAAAACCCGATGACTACGTGTGGAGAGTATGTCCGGGTAAGACCCGATGTGTAACACCCCGAACCCGAGGCCGTCGCCGGAGTCGAACACGAGGTGTTAACAGACTTCAAACCACTTATTAAAATTTTTCCAGACAAGCTGTCAATCTGCGTACTAGTCGCTTTAAAAATCATATCTTGAGCTCTGGAACTCAAAATCAAGTTCCGTGAATTTTCCATGAAACTAGACTCATACTCCCATCTACATATTTTTTTCTAGAATTTTTGGTCGGGCCAATTAGTACAGTTTATTAGTCAAAGTCTCCCATGTTACTGGGGTCGACTACACTGACCTTTGCGCATTACGACCTGGATATCTCCATGTACAGAACTTCCATACTGATGCCGTTTGTTTCTATAGAAACTAGACTCAGAGAGGAATCTATACATATATGGTATGACTCCTAATTATCTCTGGTTAATTTATAATGAATTTCCAAAGTCGGAGCAGGGAATCCAGAAACCGTTCTGGCCCTGTCCCACGAGAACCTGATTATCTCTTAACATACTGTCCATATGATCCTTTCGTTACTTCTATATGAAAATAGACTCATCGAACTTCGATTACATAATTTATTCATCAACTAATTCCACTCCTACTATTTTTAGTGATTTTTCAATCTCATGTCACTGCTGCTGCCAGCATCTGTTACGAAAGCAACTATGCCCACTTCGTGTTTACTCCTTGATCTAACTAATAATTCATCATGCATATCACAAATTATGATCATGACTAACCATGCCAAAGGCTAATCATTGTCAAACTTCCCCTACTACACTATTGCCATATCATGAATTTTAGCACCAAAATAATCAACCATGACGTATGGCATAAAAAGGTCGAATTATCAAGATTTGCGACCTAACGTTATGAATCCAAACCCAACCGAACATTTATGCCATTTTCGCATGGCTAAAAGATTACATACCAAAGTTCAAACACAACATAATAGCCTATACATGCCGAAATGTTCTCCTAAGCCAACTAAGAAGAAAGTACCAAAACTTGCTATCCGGTGTGATGACTTCGATGACGGCCCGACCACGCAAAAGGAGATGAGTCCAAGAAACCTAGAATAGGTGACAACGAAACACCGAGTGAGTTTATAACTCAGTAAGTCATAAGCAATACACTACCATCCATTAATAACATTATCACAAGAGGAAACAAAATGGAACGAGGCTAGTTACTCCATCCATACCGAACCATACCATAGTTCCTCCGACCTATCGGTTCAATCTCATACCAAATCATGCATTCACATTCCATATACTCATCAATAGAATATTCGAGGCATTTTCATAAATCATTTTATTTTCGTTACAATCATACAACTAAACGGCCTTTCACCCATTCCACGATAAATCTTATGTACGTGACTTCAAGTATATTTGTCACATAGGTTCAACTTACCAAGCTCAACTCCAAATATAAACATAGCACCTATTAGCCATGAACTCAAGATACTTACCCGATCCGCTATCCGTGATCGACTCAATAGTGTCGCACACTTAGTGTCCATAATGATTCAAGAATATTTATTAAGTCCGCACACTCAGTGCTATATAATCAACTCGCACACTTAGTGCTACATAATCATACTCGCACACTTAGTGCTACATAGTCAACTCGCACACTTAGTGCTACATAGTCAAACTCGCACACTTAGTGCTACATATTCAATTCGCACACTTAGTGCTGCACAATTTAAACCCGCACACTTAGCGCCAATCTCATGGTCATAAATGTTTATACCCGCACATTTAGTGCCGAGATCAACAACTCAATACATCTCACCTCTTTTCTTTTCATTCAACACTTTCATCACCACATACGTACATGCATATATATATTTATTCATTCCATTCAGCATCATTACATAAACGTTATGACCATTTGAATTAATACCAACTATATGCTTAATGACTTACTTTATGTTGGGTAAGACGGTTCCAACTCGGCTACTCGATGATCTTTTCTTTGCCTTTGCTTGATTCTCTCCCTTTGATGTCTTGATCTATAATAAACACATTTAGTAGTTTAATTTTCTTGCTGGATACTTATGTATAATTTAACGGTTTTCACTCCATTTCACAATTATCCTTGTTCAAAATATCAAAACCTTAACCATATTCGATTAATGCTTCAAGGCCGAATGCATTATCGCTATTATGGTAACCTAGTCTTGAGTATTTTTGATTCTAATATACAACATCATGAATCAACTCAACCTTATAAGCCAATATTACTCCCTTAATCGGTTATCAAGAGTTAACAAAAATAGTATCACAAACATATACACCTATATGGCCGAATATACCAAATTAAATTTGACCTTACGTATGTGATTACCTATAGTTAATATACATCAAATTTCATACATTTAACCCTTAATTTCCACCACATAACAAGCATAAATCGGGTTTATGGATATACCATGGCCGATTCAATCTAATCACTTCCAAAATCATCAACCATTTTCAATGCATATAACATATATAAACATGAATAAGTTTCATATAATCTCTTAACACATTAACTTCTTCCATCAACAACCTTTTGTTTCTTTATCCATCAAAACTTAAAGGAAATAATCAAATTCCTTCTTTAATAGCCATAGCCGAATGGTCCATCCATCCATCAAAGTTTTTTAAAAAGAATTAGCATGGTCTAAGTAAGAACCATGATAATTAACCTAAAACAAGCTAAAATTTCACAACTTTAACACAATATACTAACCTTATTAAACATTCAAATGGCCGAAAGTTCTTTGCCCCTATTCCTTCCTTCAATTCGGCCAAGAAGACAAGAATGAAGCCCCTTTTTTTTTCATCACATTTTCATTCTTTTCTTTTATTTATTAAATCCCATAACCCAATATCAATTTCAACAAATATTTTGCCCATCATCAACCCACCTTGGCCGGCCACTATAAGGAAAATTGGGCAATTTGACATGCAAGTCCACCTTTGTGTTGACATGCACTAATAAGCCCCTTTAAAATTAACCTATCATTTTTCACCATGTCTCATGTTGATCCCTATTTAATAATTCCTCATGTAATTGGCAAAATTAAGGCATGAAACTTCCACATATGCATGTACACACATAATAAACATAGAATATAACAATTAATTATCTTCATAACTCGGTTTTGTGGTCCCGAAACCACTTCCCGACTAGGGTAAATTTTGGGCTATTACAACTCTCCCCCACTTAAGAAATTTTCGTCCCCGAAAATCTTACCGGTAAATAGGTTTGGGTATCGTTCTTTCATCGAGCTCTCGGTTTCCCAAGTAGCTTCCTCGATCCCATGTTTGAGCCATAACACCTTCACTAACGGAACCCTTTTGTTTCGCAACTCCTTCACTTCACGAGCTAGGATACGTATCGGTTCTTCTTCATAACTCATATTGGCTTGAATTTCAACCTCTGATGGGCTAATTATATGCGATGGATCAGATCGATAGCGTCGAAGCATCGAAACATGAAAGACATCGTGAATCTTTTCAAGCTCAGGGGGCAAAATCAATCTATACGCAACTGGCCCCACTCGTTCGGAGATTTCGTACGGCCTAATGAATCTCGAGCTCAACTTGCCCTTACGGCCAAACCTAAGTACCTTTTTCCAAGGCGAAACTTTAAGGAACACTTTATCCCCCACCTGATATTCAATGTCCTTTCTTTTCAGATCCGCATACGATTTCTGACGATCTGTGGCTGCCTTCAGACTTTCGCGGATTACCTTTACTTTCTGTTCGGCATCTTTAATCAAATCAACTCCGAAAACTTTACTTTCACCAAGCTCAGTCCAAAACAATGGTGTACGGCATTTACGACCGTACAAAGCCTCGTAAGGTGCCATCTTAATACTTGATTGAAAACTATTGTTGTAAGCGAATTCAATCAAAGGTACATACCGTTCCCATGAACCACTAAACTCAAGGATGGAGCATCTCAGCATATCCTCGAGTATCTGAATTATCCGCTCGGATTGACCATCGGTTTGGGGATGAAAAGCGGTGCTAAAATGCAGCTTGGTACCCAAAGCTTCTTGCAATTTCTTCCAAAATCGCGAGGTGAATCTCGGATCTCTATCCGACACGATAGAAATAGGTACTCCATGTAATCTCACAATTTGAGAAACATACAATTCGGCTAGTTTATCCAATGAAAAATCTGTACATACAGGGATAAAGTGAGCCGACTTAGTCAGTCTATCGACAACAACCCAAATCGCATCTTTCTTACTCGTCGACAATGATAACCCAGATACAAAATCCATCGTGACTCGATCCCATTTCCATTCAGGTATCATGATTGGCTGAGGTAATCCCGAAGGCACTTGATGTTCCGTTTTCACTTGTTGACATATTAAACACCTTAAAACAAATTCCGAAATGTCTCGTTTCATGCCCGGCCACCAAAATTGACGTTTCAGATCGTTGTACATTTTAGTACTACCCGGGTGGATAGACATTCGGCCACTATGAGCCTCATTCAAAATCATCGAAATAAGTTCCGAATTCCTTGGAACACACAAACGACTTCTGAACCTCAAACAATCATCATCATCCATTTGAAACTCCGATTCCTTGTTCGGAACACACTCAGCCCGTTTTGCAACCAATTCATCATCAACTTTCTGGGCTTCACGAATTTGATGAATCAATAATGGTTTGGCTTTTAATTCAGCTACTAACACATTGTCGGGTAGAACAGACAAGTGCACATTCATCGCTCGTAAAGCAAACAGCGATTTCCGGCTTAAGGCGTTCGCAACCACATTAGCCTTTCCCGGGTGGTAATCAATGGCAAGCTCGTAATCTTTCAACAACTCAAGCCAACTTCTTTGTCGCAGATTTAGGTCTCTTTGAGTCATCAAATATTTGAGACTTTGGTGATCCGAAAATACATGGCACTTTTCGCCAAACAAATAATGTCGCCATATTTTCAAAGCAAATACGATGGCGGCTAGCTCAAGATCATGGGTGGGATAATTTCTCTCGTGTGGCTTCAATTGTCTCGACGCATAGGCCACAACTCGACCTTCTTGCATCAATACGCAACCCAACCCGAGTAGGGATGCGTCACTATAAATGACAAACTCTTTGCCTGATTCGGGTTGCACTAAAATTGGAGCTTCAGTCAAATGAGTTTTCAGTTGATCGAAGCCTTTCTGACATTTCTCCGTCCATTCGAACTTAGCATCCTTTTGAAGTAGCTTCGTCATTGGTGTGGCTATCATCGAGAAACCTTTGACAAATCGTCGGTAATAACCGGCGAGTCCCAAAAAGCTCCGAACCTCAGTAATATTTCTCAGAGGTTTCCAGTTAAGTATGGCTGAGATTTTGTTCGGGTCAACTCGAATACCCGATGTGGATACCACATGACCCAAGAAGCTAACCTCTCTTAACCAGAACTCACACTTACTGAACTTAGCATATAACTTCTTATCCCGCAAAACTTGCAACATTAATCTCAAGTGTTCAGCATGTTCGATCTCATCTCTTGAATAGACCAAGATGTCATCAATGAACACAACTACGAACCGATCCAAATATGGTCTGAAGATCCGATTCATCAAATCCATAAATACTGCAGGGGCATTAGTGAGCCCAAACGGCATCACTAAGAACTCGTAGTGACCGTACCTCGTTCTGAAAGCAGTTTTGGGTATGTCCGAATCTCGAATTCGCAACTGATAATAGCCCGATCTCAAATCTATTTTTGAGAACACTGAGGCTCCCTTCAGTTGGTCGAACAAATCATCGATGCGCGACAACGGATTTTTGTTCTTTATCGTCACTTTATTCAGTTGACGATAGTCAATGCACAACCTCATGGTTTCGTCCTTCTTTTTCACGAACAATACTGGTGCACCCCAAGGTGAGAAACTTGGTCGAGCGAAACCTCTATCCGTCAATTCTTGCAACTGAGCTTTCAACTCTTTTAACTCGGTTAGTGCCATACGATACGGAGCTATCGAAATTGGCGTAGTTCCAGGTACAAGCTCAATACCAAACTCTATCTCCCGAACAGGTGGCAAACCCGGTAACTCTTCAGGAAAAACATCCGGGTATTCACAAACCACCGGCACAGATTCGGGTTTCTTTTCTAACTCTTTGTCATCAAGTACATACGCAAGGTATGCTTCGCACCCTTTACTCACATATTTCTGGCCAACATTGCTGATATTACAGCTGGCAACCCCCTTAAGTCCGCAGACTCAACTCGGATTATCTCGTTATTTGCGCACCTCAAATCAATAGTCTTGCTTTTGCAATTCACAACCGCATCATGCGCGGTCAACCAATCCAAACCAAGAATAACATCAAATTCGTCAAACGGCAAAAGCATCAAATCGGCCGAAAAACAGGATTCTCGGATTATTAGAGGGCATCTCTTACACACTTTATCAACAAATACGCATTGACCCAAAGGGTTTGACACTCGAATTACGAACTCAGTAGACTCAACAGGTAGAGTCTTACTGGATGCTAAGGTTTCGCATACATATGAATGAGTAGAGCCAGGGTCAATCAATGCAATCACATTAGTATCAAAGAGAGTGAAGGTACCAGTGATGACGTCAGGGGAGGATGCCTCCTCTCGTGCGCGGATGGCATAAGCTCTAGCAGGAGTACGGTTCTCGGCTCGAACAGCCGTATCAGAGGCCCCTCTCTGACTACCACCCCTACCTCCCAAAATTCTCGGTGGTCTACCTCTAGTTGTCACTCCACTAGGTCTTGCACCTTGAATCTTATTCTTCTCATCAAGCTCCGTGCAATCTCTAATGAAGTGGTCCTTCGAACCGCATCCGTAAGGCCCTGTTAGTAGACTTACCCCAACATTAACCTAGGTGTCGTCTTCCGCATTGGGGACATTTAGGTTTCTCTAGACGATTATTGCCCACACTAGCTACCGAAGTAGCTCGGGAGCCCGTCGATGGTTTGCTCTGATGGAAATTCCCGCAGTCGTCCTCGACTTATTAGTGTCCTCCTTGAACTTCTTTACAGCTGAGAACGGAGCTTTACCCGTCGATCTTTTACGATAGTCTCTAGCTTCAAATTCAGCCTTCTTCTTCTCCTTTCCAAGTTCTTCCGCCTTGCAGGCTTGTTCGACTAGTGTTACGAATTCTTTTATTTCCAAAATACCCATTAGTAGCTTTAAATCTTCATTCAATCCTTCTTCGAATCTTTTTCACATAGCAACCTCATCAGCTACACACTCCCGGGCATACCTACTGAATCTCACAAATTCATGTTCGTATTCAGATACTGTCATACGGCCTTGCTTGAGTTCCAAGAATTCCTTACGCTTTTGATCAATAACCGTTGGCTAATATATTTCTTTCGAAATTCCGTCTGAAAGAAGTCCCAAGTTACTCGTTCGTTCGGATCAGGTACAA